>NW_009717576.1:0-61562 GCF_000703405.1 Apaloderma vittatum | reverse complement strand
ATACTCTTCCATGCCTTAGATCTAGACAGCTGGCTCGCCAGATTTTGTGCGGAACTGTTTTACAACCTGTTTGCTTGGCGTACAGCAGTTCCCTGCTAAATTATTCACTTGTTTCTGTAGCCAGTAGACTGGATGTTCGTGACGTGTCAAGTGAAATTCAATCACCACATGTGATGTAAACAAACTCTCAAGACTTTGTCAGGAGCAGAGCTTTCGATAATGTGATCATCTTCTCCCAATCTGTCCTTAGCACTCCCACGGGAGGCATTAATAAAGTGAAGGCAAGATCCTCGTCATTTAATGACAGTGCATTCCCTACCCTTAGGCCAGTTTAGATCAGGCTGGGGTTAAACCGAGTAGGAATCAGAAAAGGAAAAGGCAGTTTGCTCACAAGAATCTGCACCAGAAACTGTTGAAGTCGAAGGAGTCTCTCCAGTAGCCCTGGTGGGATTTGGGGCTCACATGGATCCTTTTCAATAGGTTGTGAGGTGGAAAGACACAGTGCCTTTGTGGGCATGGGCACCGTTTCTTGTAGTAAAACATGTCTTGTTTGGGGGCTGTCACATAGGTTCTGGAGTCTGACTTTGGATTTTTTGAGTCTTCAAGCTGCTGGCACTGGACACAGTCTCACTTCCCTTAGTGTGGGAGACTGATTTGTTTTTTCAGCTTTAGAGCCAAGGGTTAAGAAATGGGGTGGAGAGTAA
The DNA here is from genome assembly GCF_000703405.1 of Apaloderma vittatum. Classification (NCBI taxonomy): domain Eukaryota; kingdom Metazoa; phylum Chordata; class Aves; order Trogoniformes; family Trogonidae; genus Apaloderma; species Apaloderma vittatum. The sequence goes on along the minus strand of NW_009717576.1, from coordinate 60,858 downwards.
AAGACAGGTGTGCTCCTGTTGCTCCTGCCACAGGAAGGGAAGACTGTGTGTTTAAAAAATGGTACTGTCAGATTTAAGCCTTTAGACTTCCTTAAGTTGTAACTGTGGCATGGAAGCCATGTATGTATCATTTGTTCCACCACACAGCAAAAACTGATAGCGCAAAGGAGGCTGGATTTTTTTTTCTTCTTTTTTCTTCTAATACTGAGAAAAAAAAGCATCGTTCGTTTTAGTCCTTTCTCTTCCTCAGGAAACGCTTTACTGTCTTCACTAGAAAAGACACAAAAAATTGTTATCACAGACAAAGAGAAATACCACTAGTGAAAAAATAAGTACTTCTTCAAGCACATCGTAACCAGCAATATGAAGTGCTTCAAAGAAAAAAAAATCTGCTTTAATTATAGGCAATATTTCATATCAGCATAACATTCTGATATTGGCTCTTTTTCAGGCCCCTTTCCTTGGTCTGCAGGAGGTATCAAAACTTCTCACCCTTTTCCTGAGCCTGACCGTGATCATCCATTTACTAGGTCAGATGCTGGAGGAGGGTTTGCAGGAGAGATCGCAGCTGGCAGATCTCTGCCCTTTAAAGACACTCCTCAGAGAGTGAGAGCTGGGCCGAAAGTGTGCACCCCTTGTTGCCACACAACAGTCAGACAGAACCTCGGGTACCAGGCACAGCTCATCCATCATGTCAGTATTTTTCAATATTCTTTGCAAACGCAGCTACCAGTTACACACAGTGCTCCAGGCTGCCTCAGCTGTGCTGCAGAGTAGCTTTCTTACTCCTAATTATTAGCCCCACACACATACATTAAAGATCCTTTGATGCTACCACGCCTCGTCAGTTTGTATCTTCCTTTCAGGTGATGTCCGTGCTGCTCTGCCTCTGTTCATCAAAATGCAACAAGGTCTCCTCAGGTGGACTTGACAGCAGATGGGTCCTAACATTGGACTCATGTCTAGGATAAATAACGTGATCAGGGCAGGGAGAGTGACTAATGCGTGGCTGTGGAAAAAATGCCCACCGATCCAAATTCCTTCTGTTTCTGTTTCTAAGTAAGCATTTCCTCTGGGAAGCCGTGTCCTTCACTCTGGATTCAGTGAGTTGTATCTGTGACACAGTGCTAGGGATATGCTGTAGGGCTATTTCCTTGCCAGATGTGAGGAAGAAGACAAGGTTTTAACATTTTGAGGTCCCTTCCCCTTATATGGGTGATATGAGTGGCCAACACTGAAAAGAACTAGTTCTTTCTTTGTGTTGTTATAAACTGTGTAAAGACGTCCAGAGCACGTTGGCAAATGAGAGTTACGCTTGTCTGCATGTGAGAGAACATACCTGTTTCTTTTCAGTGTATGGATGCAATGCATTTCCATATATATGTCGATATTCAATAACAGCTGCTTCTTTGTGCCATAAAATGCATGACAATATACAATGTCAAGCTATAAGAGCAGGCACAGGACTACTGCTATAATATGCTGCTGCATAAATACAGTTTCTCTGGCTCCGTGTGAAAATGTGAAGCTTGTGCTCAGCAGAAGGTTGTTGAAGGAATTGCATAGTCATAGCCCCTTTGGATAAAACAACGAGCAAGTTTAAAAAGGCAGCAAATTAAACTTTAGCATGGTGGTAAAATTCAACCCTTACAGTTCTGGTTACATTATCTATAAACTCTTTTACTGTATCTCAAGCTGTAGAAGAAATCTATTAAAAGCGTAACCTGAAAGGGCCATGAAGAGGTTATCTTTCATTCTCCTGCTTTAAGGCTACATGTGCTGAAAAATTTCCAGCGATGTGTTGTTTCAAGAATTGTGTGTGTGCATGACTGCCAGGGGAAGAGTTAAAGTAATGCGGTGTAAGTTTCCTAGTTTCAGATGTCAAAATACATGAGCAGGGTTAGTAATGCACAGTCATATAAGTAAGAGAAAGATAGAAACTGAGAGGAGGCTTGTTATGAAAATAAATTGGAACTGGAAAACAGCCCTGGAAACAATGTGGCAAATACTTGTGAATCAATACTTGTCAACATGTTATTTGTGCACATTGTGATTTCATTATTCAGAGAGCCATGAATAAAACTCCATCTAAAGCTAGTGGCTGTTTTACTGCGCTTTCTCTAATCAAAGGCTGTTAAAATAAAACTAGTGCATTAACTAGAGTTAATAATGTATGCAGGCTGGTTTAGTTATCACTTCTGTTCAGAACTGCCCCAGCAGTGGCTAGGGAACAGAAACAGTAGGAGACTCAGAGCACCTATAATTATTAGTGCAAATTGCTAAATTGACCTTGCCAGAAAAAAATGGAGCAAAAGTTCTCTTGTTAATTAATTTTCTCAAATGCTTTTGTACCTTGTGCGTATAATATGGAGATAGGCAAGATTAAAAAAAAAATGCAGGCACTGAAGAAATGCACTTGGGGTGGTAAATGATGGATGAAGTACTGTTAGCAATTTGGGCACTGAGTTTTTACATGTACCAATCTGAAGCACACCACAATTATTAGGTACCAGTGTTTTAAGAAAACTGGTAAGAATGTTCTTTTAATTTCTTAAAAAAAGATGACAATTAAAAAGGACTTATTTCTTCATTGCAGTCTGCAAATGCAGAGTCTGCCCTGGTGGCAAGGAACTTGTGGAATATTCTTGTTTGAGTTCGTTGCTCTTGGAATTTGCCACTGGTTTGCAGGGTACAACACAGGTTTGAAAGCACCATCTAGAGGGAGTATCTGTCCTGAGGTGGGAAGCAAACTTCCACTGCTTTGGGCCATCACAGCTAAATGCAAGCGGACAAAAGCCTCTCAATGCAAGAGCAGAAAGGGCTGCCGGGTTGTCTTGCTGCCCTGCTGCTCAGTGTCTCTGCAGCTTGCCCAGTTGCGTATCTGTGGGCTGCAGTTAGGCAGGACAGTTTGCAGGATGCTGTGCTGACAAATGATGAAATCAAGTTATTGATAACATCCTGGGTATGTTTGGAAATGCCAAAGATTCAGAGGGTCTTTGGGTATCAGAAAGGCTGGACTGCTGAGATTTATTTATTTTTAATTAGCATTTTTTGTAACCCTAATATGCACTATGTTCAGTTAATTTAACTTCTAGGGCCATAGGGCAGTGGGACCACTTGGCTGGGCCATGGATGAGGCAACTGCTGGTGGCTTGGCTGGGTCTGGGAATGAGAGGAAAAGCGCTTCAGTCGTCTTTTAAATCAAAGCTGATGGCAGCCATCAATTTAATCAGGAAACTGCTGCTACTTTCAGGAGGAACTCTAGGGACATTCCTGCCCATTCTTAGCTCTAGAAGGACGAAGGTATTGCTTCATTTTGCAAAGTTCCTTGCGTTTAATTTTCTGCTCTGCCTTCCTTTACTCAGAGTGGAGAATACTGAGTGGCTATCCCTACTTTTCCGTACTGTGGTGGTGCTGGTGCTTTTTGGCTGACGAGGAAGGGGTAAGATCACCTGAGCCCTCCTGTTACTGTCAGGAGCTGCCCAGGTGGGTGCTGAAGCTGGTTTATGCTTGCTGCAGAGTCCTCGTCTTGGCAGAGATTTCGAGTGCTTTGTCAAACTGTCTGGCTGCATCAGTTAACGGCTTGTTACAAAGTCATATTGCAGTGCTTAAAAATCACAGTGCACTTGTTAATTTGATTCTTTGAATAGTTTGGGAGAGCTCAGTCGTGCTGGGGTACCACAAGAACGATCTTACAGCGAACCTGCTGCAAGCGTGCCTGCCAAAAGCGAGGGTCATCAATCAATGTGTTGCCACCACTGGTGATGTAGTCTGAGATGGAGGTTTGACTTGAAAGATGAAGAGGAAATTAAGCATAACAGAGTGATAATAGATTAATCAATACTGCTTGCTGCAGACTTTGCGTGTGCATTGAGAAAGAAGGTATTTTGTCAATGTTAGCCACAATGTGTAAGTGAGGTGCTAAGTCTCATCTGAAACACAAAGCTAGATAGTAGGGGCTGGTATGGTAGAGTTCACATTGGAGCTTTACTAACAACAAAAGAAAAACAAGAAGGATAAGATGATGGCTCAACCTTTCCCTTTCGAGAAAGCGTAGATAGTTCTGGGGGTTGTCAAGAACTTCCTTTTTCTCAGTATTTGAATCATGGTTCTCTTTTCTCTCATAAACATTGAGTATAAAGAAGGAATTAGAAGTCATTTTCCTCTAGCACTTGTATAGCCTGGGCTGAGAACCAGAAACCTGTTGTCATAAAGCCTCTTTCTTGTTATATGAAGCCTTTTGGTCACCAGAGTGTTCCTGAATACTGATCTGGGGAGCAATACATTTGTGTCTTGCCTTGGGAATCCTCCACAGTCTATAGGCTTGGTCACTGTAGCAGGTGTGTTTGCAAAATCCTGTTTGGGGAGTGCCATCTTGAATTTTTTATTATGTTAATAGTTCCCATAAGGGAAAATGAGACTTCTGAATGTCTGATTGCTTATGGGATCTAACATTCATTATTTATTCTACATGCTTTTATTGATGGTTGTTGCTAAAGAGAGATCCTCACCCTTGTGGGTCCCAGTGCTTTTATAGAATATCAGGTTCTCAGGAAATCATTAAGGAACTTCATCTATTTCCCATCCTTCCATGCATGTTAAGAGTTTCAGTGTCACACCAACTACATTGTTTTCGGCATTCTGACTAAGGGATGGATTTCCATGCCCTGTCCTTTTTTTCACAGGCATTGAGGTCCTTATTCGCAGCATCTAATTCACCCTCCGGACAGATCTTAGCTACTTTCCTCAATAATATCAGATGATGAACCGGATAATGGGATTGGCTTGTCCCAATTGTGTGCTTTGTAATATCTTGCGGGGTCAAAATTTCATTATTTTAATCTTCCATTGACCACTGTATGAACTCTTCCAATTCACTCTGGCTTTTCTACAAAATTACATTACCTATTTAAGATTTAGATGATGAGCATCACTACATCATTGTTGGTGCTCTGAAATGGGCACTCTTTGTCAGAACAGGAAGTTTTGAAGCAAACAGGAGAGAATTTAATTGATATTTGGGGAATTAGGTGCATACAGAGGCTGGTCGACAGTTCCAGAGGTCATCTGAGTTTTAAAAGCCGTGGTAAGTAGAATTTTTTCAGTGTACTACAGTGAATTAAGCATTTAGAGAGAAACTCAGCCTTGAGCAAAGGCTTGTCATGAAACTCTGCTCTATCAATGTCCGTCTTGGAACTGAAGAAGGACATTGATGGAGCCGAGACATTTTCAAGCCACTGTGAGTGAATTTCAGTCTCTCAGTATATGACTGCATAGTTCTTTGAAATTCATTGCATTCAAAATTAGTGTTGTTGGGGATTTTCTTCGTTTTCCTTGGCTTTTGTGAAAGGTTATTTTTAAGTATACACATTTTCAAACTGGATGCAACCCTGCAGGACAGAGGCAAGAGTTCCCCTTCTTCTCCACGGTGATCAAGCTGATGTGCCCCTGTCTTGCGTCAACTGAGATATTAAAATTGCTTGCTGTGGGCTCCATATCCCCAGTTTTTAGCATACCTTTCCCTCTTGGAAGCATTGATGGTAAGTAATAAAAATCTCACAGAGCTGGTCTGTCAATCCGTTATTTCTGAAATGAGTAAGAAACTTTCTGAAATGAGTAAGAAACAATTTTCACACTAGGTCATGTCGTCATATGCTTTAACTGAGCTGAGTCTTTGAAGTTAGTCTGGTGCCAATGGGAAGACCACAGCTGAGTGTCTTTTTAAATCAGGTAATTTGAAATTAACTCTCTTTTCCTGATCTAGTTGGTACAGTCCATTGTTCTGAATTCGTGGCTCAGGTTGCTGTCTGATGCTTAAAACATAGCATTCCCCAGCGTGTCTCCTGATGAGTTTAATGTGGTTTGAGACCCTTTCATTGTTGAATGCTACAATTGCAATGAGATTATAAAGCAGAGTGGTTAAAATGAGTTTCCATTGCTAGAAAGATATTGGTAGATTATTCAGAACTTCTCAAAACAGAAATAAAATAGGACTAGAAGGCTGAAAGTTATTGAGAAACTACCTGCTGTTCAGAACAAGCACAGACTCCAGCGTGTCTCCTGATGAGTTTAATGTGGTTTGAGACCCTTTCATTGTTGAATGCTACAATTGCAATGAGATTATAAAGCAGAGTGGTTAAAATGAGTTTCCATTGCTAGAAAGATATTGGTAGATTATTCAGAACTTCTCAAAACAGGAAAAAAAAATAGGACTAGAAGGCTGAAAGTTATTGAACCTGCTGTTCAGAACAAGCATGGACTCCAGCTTCTTCAAGCTGCAGTTCTCCTTGCTTTCTGATAATATGCCAGATATAACACGAATGTCTCCCAGATCAAGTGTTGTTTGATAAAAATGGGTTAGAAAAAAGAAATGCAGTGAGAGCTTGTCATGTTCTGCTCTGAGCAGCTCACCCTGCCTGCCAGGCAAACCGGCAGCAGAGCTATTATTGTTCAAATAGCAGTGAGATGCGTGATTTAGGTTTTTCAGGTCTCTGCCTTTTATACTCTCATAATAGAAATCATTAGGGATCCACTGAAATATTCCATTTGTCACAGTAAATTTAGATGGCTGGTGACATTAAGGGCTGTTATGGGTCTGGGTCATCATTACTGCCAAGCAGAGTCCTGTTCTGGCTGAGTGAGCATTAGCTCAGATGGCTGGGTTATTAGCCAGCACTGCTCTTGCAGAAGGCCCTGTTTTTCTAGCAACAGGGTGGGTAGGAAAATGTCCAAGTGTCTCCTTCTTGCATCTGAGAATGAATCCATGCTTTTGCCTGAGTAAATGAAAAGCATTTGAGCTAGTTCAGCTTTTCCAAATTGCACTTTTCTGCTTCTGCGTGCTGGCCGAGGCCAACTCTTAGATATACTCCAGGGGACAGTGGGTACCTACATACCTAAGAAAAGGAAGGGAAGAGGTGGGTATCACTGGAGCTGGGCAGTGATGAGGTTACAAGGAAATTACACTCTCAACTGCAAACATACTGAATTATCCCGTACCATTAAGTGTTTTTCTCTTCTATCACACTTCTATTTAAATCCAGTCTGTCACAGCAGAGTTGCTCTGGAATTTGCCTGAATCTCAGCCTTTGACTTCTGCCCTCTCCAGATAAGTTTTTAGCTTGACAGCCAGAAACCAGGTAGCTTACAACGTAATTTCACTGTCTTGAGTTCCAAACACCGGCTCTGCACATTGTACTTTCTTTATGTAAAATAAAGCAGTTTATATCCATTAATAGCAGATACAATGCTTCAGTGCACACCGTTTGGCTTGATGTATTTGATAGTGTGAAACTAGCTGCCTTCCAAACGTACAAGTGCTTATCCTGCTGCATCATCCTCGTGTCTATAAGCACTAGCCTGCTTATCTTCCCGGAGGGTCAATTTTAAATTCTGAGTTTAGCTGTTTTAATCTGGAATGAAATGCAAGGATAGAAAAAGTTAATTTGTTTGTGTTGCTGGTAAACCTCAGGCTCCTGTTATTTTAAGACTGCTTATCAGAAATAATACATGCATGCACTTTTATCCTCTGAAACACTGGCAAGCTATAATTACATTATGATTTATTTTACAGCTTCAAGACCAGAACCTGAAATATTTACTCAGGCAAAATTAGAAATCAAGGAGAGTAATCAATCATTCACAACTAGGGAACTGTAATTCTTTCTATGTCCCTTTAGCAGACTGAGTGCAGAATAACCCTGTTGTTAGGACTTCCAACAAATGTGAAGAACAAAAGTTGAGTTTGTTGTCTCCTTGTGCCTTTTCACTCTGAAAAACTTCTTACCGCGTTTAACTGTATGGAGATACAAAAACAGATTACAAATCAGCAATGTTTTCAGAGTGAAAAACTGCCCACCAAGGAATTGCTAATGTATGGGGAAGCAAGCTGATTTGAGAAAGAACAATTAGTATGTCTCGGAAAGAATTAGCCCTATTTTCAAGCCTGAATTTTCAGATTGCTGTAAATCAGTACGTAGAAAAGGATTTTTCATATCCAGTTTATGTCATAAAATTCTCTAGATTCTGCATTCTTTTAATTTCCATCTGTCTCAGGAAATCTAAGAATTGTCACCATAGCACTAAGTCTTCATGTGTGTTTAGTTAATAAAACATGTTGTTACATCACTACGTAGGTTTTGATATTAATAGTCAATTTTTCAGCTGCTATATTCAAGTGAATGATGAGCCTAGAATAATAAAATATAACGGAATCGGTGTCAACAAAAATGATTCTTCAATGAAAAGTTAAGTAACAGAATAGGCAAGTAACCATACCTGAATCACAGAATGAGGTCCACTGCTGAGATGTAAGTCATTGCTGGTTTAATAATTTTGACAGGTGCTTCGGGTTCATTCTGTAGCCTGTTAAAAATGAGACATCATTGCATGATCTTTCTTGTCCCTTAGAAACCACCTGCACAGAAGAAATCTTGTACAAGAAATAAGAAATCTCGCATGAAGAAATAAGTAGCTGAATGTGTTAGAAGTTGGTTTTGTTTATTTTGGTGGAGCTATGCTAGTTGGTATCAGCTGAGGATATGATGGGTATTTCCTTGGATTTTCCACAAGTCACTGCCAATACAGAATTTTGGCAATACATATCTGTGAATGTGAATACAAGTTTCTGGCTGTGTGGATTTTGGGATATGTTGTGTGGGGAAGGACTCCAGGCCTTACCTATCAAGTATATGCAGGTGCATTTTGGCCAAAACACCCTGGAAATTAGGCTGTCCATACTTTGAGGTGAAACATTCACTGAAATTATAATGTGATACATGTAAAATTGAATAGATTTTCTGCCTTGCAATTTTAGGTCTGTTAGGAAAGTTATTTTCCAGTAGGAAAAACCAAGCAACTCTGCTATTTTAATCAGGCTATAGGAGCTATTAATCCTCCAAAATGTCTGTTTGCAAAAAGTAACATCTGCTCAGTTGTTCCTTACAGCTTTTTTCATTTGGCCTGCGCAGAACACGGGTGTAGATGTGCTTATCCCTTACTCCTTTATAGATACTGCTCCGGCAAGCATCATTGCACCACTGTCCGTCAGAAATGTGACTCAAGAGAAACATTTGCCTGATCTGCCTGCCAGCATGAGCTAAATCATCTCGCTGCGAATTGAATCTAGTTTGTCCTTGCCTCTCTCTCTCTAAGAAAACCCATTTGGGAGCCATAGAAGGGCTGATGACCAGCCAGGAGTGGCTTGCAGCAGGTGCTAAATATTGTAGCATCGGTAACAGTTAATTTTTTACTGGGAGACCTGAAACTCTAGAAACTTTATTCATTACTGAGGAATGGTTACTCTAATTTTAAGGGACTGGACAGAGGAACTTGTGGGAACAGAGCAAGCTAGTAAGTGAATATATGATCTGATTAATACAGATGCCATACTAGCCCTTAGCCTGGAGTATTCTGAGTTTACAGCTAGCTCACACTTGCACTTGTTTATGCATTGATGCTTAACACACAGACCTCACCAAAACTACGAATCGGTAAGAGGCCTCCTATGGGTTCATGGAACGCTGATTTGGTTTGTGTTTCTTGACAAGAGGTACAAGACAGCATTAAGTCAGGTACGGGGAGCGAGATATGTAGGAGATGGAGAGCAAAATCAAATAGAGGTAAAAGGAACAAGGACTTTTAAGCTTGTTGTAATTTGCCTAATCCTGTTGAGATGAATGTTTCATGTACCTTATTTCTGATCAGTATTCTCAACATTTTTCTCCTGTGGATTGCCACTGTTTATGGCTTGTCAATCTATGCTGAGTTTCAGTCTCAAAGGATCGATGGTTGTGTGCTGCAAGACTGACAGGAAATATTCAAATTAATTAATTAATTCAGAAAGTCAAAGTCGGTTCTTAGGTTTTCGTACCTAGTCTGGCTGAAGGGAACATACTGTGCAGATCTAAGGCCCCTGTCCTGCTGCTGCCAGTTTCTTAGCAGATGACTAGAGCCATGTCAGAACTTGCCTGAAGGCGAGAAGTGCCCGTTGCCAACTGCTGGATCCAGACCTTGTCACGGGAAAGATGTGACCCTGGAGCAGATGAGCAGGAACTTCTTAGGTGACCTTTCCAGCTGTCAGAGTCGCTCCCACTGAGGTGTCTTTGATCCCAAGGAGACGCATGAACCGGTGCATCGCTGTTAGGATAACTAATTTTAGCAGCTGTGTCTTTTTAATTGGGACTCTCAGCAGAACATAACTGCAGAGGGAGCCTGGAGGAAAGTAAGAGCTCACTCAGGTATGAATTGCAAATGTTTTAAAGTTTCACTCTCCCCTGGATAAATCCTTCCAGATGCTGCGATATTTGTGTTACTGCCATGCCTGGCCAGTCTCCTGCACTGGGATGGGAAGTTTTTATCCAGTGCAGGAAAATATTTAAAAGAAGTGTACAGGGGACCTATTTAATGTGTTGCATTTCTCTGTCATACAGCATGATAATAAACATTTTCCAGAGCTACTGAAGATATTGGGATATTTCAAAGGTTATTTTAGACCATTTTCATAATTTTCTGCATGAGTTGAGGGCTAAACTCCCACAGTTTTTGTTGATAGCTGTCAAAGATCCTTTAAATACTAAAAATCTCTCTAAAATGCCCAGAACCTAAGCAAACTTGAAAATCTTAAGTACTTTGTAGGAGGTGTGTCTATTGTTCTCTGTTCATGTCTTGTTACTAGGAACTCTATCTCTCGTTATCTTTTAGCAGTTTATCAGGGTCCTGCATGCCACTGCTATTTCCAGTAGAGAACTTGGTGATAGATGCTACTGAAAATGTCATATTTAAAAAAAAAGAAAAGGCAAACCTGATGTAGAATTGTATTAGGAATTGTATTAGGAATATGCATTTCCTTTGGATTTTGGCCATCATGGAAACACAAGAAAAGAACAAAGCGATGTTGTTTATTAACCCAGAATAATTTGACTTCTGGTTTTACATCCAAAAGTCTAACTGTTATTCGTTTTTGAAAATAATTAAAGGTTGGCAGCACTTGCACTTACGTGAGAGTGACAATTTCCTTTATAGTTCTCTTAGAAGATGGATCCTACAGCTGATAAGTCAGTGACAAGAACTTGAAATATGCTTTATACTCTGCATTCAAGTTAAAATAAATGTTGAATCTGCCACCAGTTTTCCTTAAAATACACATAAACGCTTTTCACAGCGTTTTGTTTATCAGTCAGCTGCTGAATACCTCTTCAAACTCTGCGGCAATCTGATGTGTCAGCCTTTTCCGCTTGTGACGAACTCCGACCACCAGTGCAACAAAAGAGTTGCCTGATTTACAGAAAAAACCCATTATTGTTAGTACTAAGCTGTCAAAAGAAAATGAACAACACTGGTGCTTCCTGATCCCTAGTGTTCTCTAATACGCAGTTATGGGAAGGTGGATGGGAAAGCATCGCTGTTGAGAAAAACTTTGTCTTATTGAGACAGTGAGTGGGAAGCCAGCTTTTGAGAACCTGCAAGCTGTGAATTCTTCTTCTTGAAAAAGAAACAAAGGATTTTGTCCTACTTTTCTAGAGATTAGCTTTTGTTTAATCTTCCAATCTTCCGGCATACTGAATCACTGACCACTCTAATGACAATATACTAGGTAATCCTGATGAAACATGTAGTGATAATTCGACCTAAGAAACAATTCATGTTTTATTGCTGCCAGCTAAAAGCTTACATTAAATTTTCTGGTGTTACAAGGGGAAAAAAAAAGTTGTTGGTTTTTTTTTTCTCCTCAATTTTTCTGTTTGGGGTTTTTTTGCTTATTTAAGGTTCAGCGGGTTTTTTTTCTGTGAACTCTCTAATCGCAGTATTCTCGGTTATTTCAGGCATTCTCATCATAGACAGTTCTTACTAGGTTTCATTTTATGTTCTCTTAGAACAGACCAAAGGCCCACCCTTCCACTTCATCAGTAAACAAGTAAGAAAGGAAAGCTTGTTAGTTACAGGTGGTGTTTATGTCTAAAGATCTGATCTAGCATCACATAAATCAACAGTTTTAATTGTCTTGGAAGAAAACCAGCTGCTTTGTAAGAGGAAAGTTATCTCTAAATAGAAAAAAATCTGCAAAGTGTCATTGATATTATTTGTTGATAGGAGCAAAAATTTTTTTTTTTAAAGGACAGTCTGAGACAAAAATATCAACAATTTCTCTTAAAGGCATTTCAGCACTATTATGCTAGTTCAAAGGCTATGGATTTCTAATCTGCCATGTATTCCTAATCTGCCACTTTCTGCTCATTTTCTGTGTAAAAAAATCTCTGTCAAACTCCAGGTTGACAGCAACAGTCATACAAGTTGGCAAAACTTAAGTGAGTTTAAAAACTACCAGGCCAACAGCAAAATCTCCGATGAGGCTGCAGTGTACGCTCTGAGCTACTCCTCACGGACCTGCTGCTGCGCTGCTTCACGTGTAGGATGGGATCCCCCAGGAGCTGAGGGGCTTTGCCAGGGCATTAGTATGTAACAGGCAGAGAAGTAGAGATGGGTCAGGATTGAGCTTTGTAACTTTAAGCCAGGTGTCAGCTTCAGTCTTCAGCTGGAACTTAGGAAAGTCTTGTGTGGAGCTCTCCCAGGATTTACTTCTTGACATATTGTTGATAACATAAAGATTTTACACTCTTCTTGGAGCGGAGAGAATTTACTTGTGAAATTGTGCTAATGAGCTGCTGCTGCTCCCCGTACTGCACCTTTACTGCTGCCGTGTGGGAGGGCAAGCGGGCAGATCTTTATTATTGGGGACGTGCCCCACAAAACGCAGGCTTGGCAGCGCTTCACAGACAGCTCTGTTGAACAGCGAAAAACTGTGAGACCTGGTGGTGACGAGCGTTAGGACTGCAATTAAAGCCACATCTCAAAATGTGCTTTTATGGCAGCGTGACATACACCACATAAACCACTACGTCGTACGTGTTACAGCCCAGTTCTTTGTGCCTGGACCTGCCCTTGAACCTTGTCCACTCTGCTTCATTTTTCTAATTTACTTCCTTTGGATCTTCCCACTGATTCACTAACTAGCACGTCCTTCTGAGACGTTTTAAAAATAAATGAGTGAAAATAAGAACATTACATAAAAGTGTGGAGCCACTAAGACATATGGAAAATGTTTGTAATGAATCACTCTCCGTCCTTTTGCGTTGGCTGTGATCTCTTCTGAGCAGGTACCTTAATTCTCTCTGCAGGTGTGCACCCAGGATACAAGGTTGCTGGACCTACAGACAATTAGTGACGAGTCAGACTTAGATTCAGGTGTTTCAGTGGCTTAACGTGAAGACTGTAGGCCAGCCTGCAGGATCAAAGTGATGGTTTTGGGCTTTTGATTTAATGGGACCACGTTTGTAGGTGTTTGTCAATGTGATATGACACAGTCATAACTGTGTTCAAGAATAACTGTTTGAAGAATCTTACGCTGTACTTCAAATAGCATTGCATATTGCTACTCAGTGTAAAAATAAACCATTTTTAAAAATATGGCAATTATAGATTAAATAAATTTAATGTGACCAAAAAAAAAGATGAAGGAATTTGAACCTTTTAAATATGGCATTTAAACATTTGCCAGTATAAAGCTGTGAGCTCATTTTTACTATTCCCTATTTTCTTATTGCTCTTAAATTACTATCTTGAATTCTCTTTTGGTTTTGTGGTTAGAATTTTTGATCTGGTTTACTTGTGTTTAATTTCAACAAAGATTTATCTTCAGAGAAAAAGCTGAGGTCTAAATATCAATTCATTTTGTTATGTTTTCTTCCCACCCACCTCCTCAAGTTTCAGAGGGATAGGAAGTAGTTTGCTTTTTTATATGCTTGCTCACATTGTATTTGCATTTGTAAATGACAAAATGCTAGCTTGATTTTTAATAGTTATGTAACTTGGTCTGCTAGCTCTGATACACTAAAAAAAGTAATTTGTTTCACCAGGAGCTCCTGGGTAGCTTTTGAGCTATTAGTTGGAGCTTCCATTCTGGAAAGGTACACACCAGTAATCAAGTCTATTTCCTTCTTTCGCTGTGAAGGAGGGCTGGTCCGGAGACCTCTCTGTGATTGATACCTCTGAACCGAGAAAGGACCTAATATAAAGGCAATGACAAAACCCACTGCCTTTTCAAATAGAGGCAAAAAACCCGGAAGGGAATTTCTCAGAGACATGTAACACAGCATTCTTTTCCTGCGCTGTGTCCTGGAAAACTTCCTGTGTCATTTTTCCTCATGAAGAATATTATCTTCTATCCAGAGAAAGAGGTTTGGAGGAGTGCCAACTAAAGCTTTTCCATTTGTCTTCTTCCTTTTGGTTGCTTGCAGGACTTTGCAAGAGACCTAGAGCCACAGCAGGTGAAGAAATATCTCCATGTTAATTAAGCAGGCTGGGGGATGAGGGCCGGCTGGGAATCATTAGAAATGGCCCAGAACAGCAGGGGATGCTCAGAGATCTGGAGGTTGGGTGGTCAGCATGCTGGTAGACAGAAGGAAAAGGATCTTCTTTTCTGAAGAGAATTTAAGCTGTAGAAAATAAAGGTGGGTTTCTCTGTCAAGCTTCAAGCTTAGAGTTCTGTTTCTCTTGCTTTATTTATTGGTTGTGGGGTTTCATGTATCCTTTCTGAGTGCTGGAGGAAAGCATTGCATTCAAGTAAGGTACCTCTGAGATAAACTGAGGTGTTTAATCGTTAGGGCTTGAATATATAAAAGGTAGAGGAAAAGCAAGCTTGAAGTCCACCATGCTGAGATCTGCCAATATCTTTATCTTTGTAGCTGACCAGAGCTTGTGCTCCTTTGAATCCTGTTTGCAAGAATTATTTATAGTAGGAGCCCTAGGCTGAGTAATCTGCCAGATGCCACTCAGGTAGTCTTTGACTAGCTAGTGTGTTCTGGGGTCAAATCATGCTTCTGGCAATGAGGTGTTCTCCTGAACCGTGTCAATCTATTGACTGAATTAACCCCTAGAGGTACAGCTATGGGCAAACACAGGAAGCAGTTAGTTTTCTTTGGGTTGCTTATAATATATCGAATAGTCACACCTGGCTCTGAATACTCGTGCTGACTCTTTTAAATCTTTTTCTTTTTTTTCTTCCCTTAACACATGAATACATTCTTGCCCTCTGGGTAAACCTGAATAAAGCTTAACGTTAATTTGCAATCTTCCTGCCTTCATGCTAAGCTACCCAAGATATTTTACTTTTAATTTCACAGTTCTCAGAACCTTAAGGCAATGCGGCACCTGTAAAGTCTCAAAACTAGTGAACAATGTCTATAGTTAGGGATGAGTGCAATGGTCTACTGAGCTTAGGAATGTGCTCAGCATTGTGTGGATTTCTGTTACTTTGTCATGCAAAGTGTCTGGTAAATTTGTTCCACCTCTCGCTGCTTCTGCTGTGGACGATGCACACCAACGCTCAAGTAAAAGGAGATTATAGGAGACAAAAGCATGAGGAAGTTGTCTAGGTGATTCTGGGCAGGTGCTGCAAATCTGAGCATTTAGAATACAAAAGGATGCGTTTGGTCGACTGAGGAAGAAACTAGAAAAGCTCAGGTTGTTTCTTTGGGCAGGAAATCCTCTGAGTAAACTGGAAATTACTGTAGGAAGGAGCTTAGTCTGCAGAGGGGATCAGACAACTAACCTGAGTCACACGTGTGCTGTGTGCGTTTCATGACAAAAACCTTTTGGCAAGTCTTTCAGGGAGGCTGGAGTGGTATCGTCTGCGTCTGTGGAAGGAGAGCAGCGATGCCCCATGCTTAGGTTGCCCCTGAAAAGGAAAAGAGCCCTGGCTGCACAAGGAGGGAGATCTTGCACCAACAATCTTGCCTGAGGGAAGAAGCAGTGCGAGCCCTGTTAGCTCACCTCACCTCGGAGGCGAGATGCATCAGAGAGTGCAGCTGGCAGCCATAAAATGTTGACAGTCATGGACAGCATTGTGGTGATGCGTTTAATAGATAGAAGAACATTCATTTTTTTATACGATAATGGCAACTAAATAAAATGGATAAGTGTATTATAGTACAACTTCCACCCTCCCAGAACAGCTTCTAGCTCTCACAGGAGGGGACCCATCCGGGTGAGTTATCTGCTCCTTCACCTTGCTAGGTAGCACAGGTGCCACTAGATGGCTGTCAGACAGAAGGTGTGAGCACCTCTGGGAGTGCAGACCAGGATTCAATGCAGGAACTCTACGAAGTGTTTTTGGGCAGAGTCTTAACTATCAGAAAGCTTTCTTGGGGGCGAGAGACTCAGTCATGCTGAATTGTCTTTGTGTTAATTATAAATGGACTGATGTTTTGGCTTGGGAGGCAATGTTCAGAGGCAGAGTGCTCCTGGTCTGCTGTGGGGTTTCGTAGGCTGGAGGCATCTCTAGACTACCGGAGTCAGGTTAAGTGAACCTGATTTGACAGTTCTTATTTTTAAGAGACAGAGATCCCTGAGACAAAAAGGCCTGAATCACTCAAGCATGTTCCTTGTTTCAGCTTATTGCTATAATTTGTGTAACAGCATTTGAATCGTATCTTAAAGCTGCCTATGATAATACAAAGTGTTTGTCTCGGAAGGCAGTAACAAAAGAGAGAAGATGTTGAATTAAGGGACCAGCACGGTGACTTGACTGGGGGGTCCTGTTTATCGCCTGGTCTTAGGCCCAGATCTGGCTGAAACGCAGCCCCTGAAGAGTCATGTCATCTGTCTGTGTGTGCTTTACCTCCTTGATGGACTGGAAGAATGGGAGAAAATCCTGAGCACTGATGTCTTAATATTGGCTCAGCACCGACGTGGAGTTTCTGCAGATTCAGTTCCACTCATCTGGACATTTGACACATACGTTAAGATGCTTCTTCAGTAATTTTCTGCAGTCAGTAGAAGTGCACTGAGTGACTGTATTGAAAGGGGGGCCAATGCAAGGTTACAGAGACACACTTCACTCCTGGGATGTGCAACTGCAGGTCACAGCTGGGGGAGATTTTAGCTTAAAAACTGCAAAGGCACAGAATATTTACTGATCCTCTTAATTTAAGCCTATGAATAAAAAATGGATTGCCCCTGTGCAACACAAAAGATGTGAATGGAGAGGAAGGAAGAGGAAGCCACATCCGTGGCAACCAGTGAGCTGTGGAAATTGGAGTAATTTCTTACAGGCAACCCCACAGGTTTCCTGAGGAAAACCTTCCATTAGTGCTTGTTCCTCTAAACCTGCTTCCCTGCTGTCTCATGAGACCCACTCATGCAAATACAGTTCCTTGGGACAATTCTCATGCATAAACTTTGGCAGGGCTAAGCTCTGTGCAGAGTCCTCAGCATAGGAGCCACTTGATTTACCCACCACATCTTGGAAGAGGAAAACTTCCAAAAACTAATATGAGCTTCATTATTCAGCAGAAAAGCAGTTAGAGGAAATGAGTGCTTTTGCTGTCTTGTTATCTTCAGGATGCTCCAACACTTTTTGGCTTGTTGTTCTTGCTCTCTGAATAAAATGAGAGCATCACATAAATATTGGCAGTCCTCATTGCTGCTTTTTAGCCAGAGTTGAGCAAGCAAATGGCTGTGACTGCCAGTTTTTCTCTCAAATGAGCACACCCTTAAGGAGAAGGTTCAGCACCTCCTTGTAGTTACAATCACAGTGTATTCTCTCCTGTGAGCAGAAGCACAACTGTCTAGTAGTAGTTCAGAGGTTGGGATATTCCTTGCTATTAGAGATGTTTTGGTGGCCCCTCTTCTCCCTGTTGGAAGCAGGATGAATCAAGAATTGCATCCTTTTTCTTCCAGTTTCTCCCAGAATCAGCCACACTGGAAAGTTTCAAGGGTCTTACAGAATTACTTCTCTTCTGGAGATGTGGGTGTTTGGGAGCATTCGGAGTAGCTGTTACAGAGAGTACATGGTCAGTGGTTTTAGGAAGATCAAGATGTATATAAAACTGCAGCACGTGGTGATAGAGCGTAGACAAGAATGGAAATACAGAGGTTTGTGTCTGGGTTTGCAATTCTTGTCACTAGGTTGCAGGAATCACAGTCCAGCAAAACTTAGGAAGCCTGAAGCGTTGATCCTGGTTGGTGGTAAAAGGAAGGTTCTTCTCTCTTCAGCCTTCTGACTGACATTTTTCCATTTCAGAATCACTTGAGGAAGGAAGAGAATGGCAGTGAACATTGCAGCAATGAAGAAGTGTGTACAGGATTATTCTCAAGTGTGGTAAGTGGAATTAAGTTTATGGATTTTAAGTGATGCTGATTTACACCACATTTATGTTGCTTTTCTTTGGTATCTGAAGCTGAGGTACAGAATCAGGCAGTGTGAAACCTAGAGGTTTTTTCTAAACCCAGTCAGAATCTGTGTTACTTCAGCGAAGTATAGTCAAATGTAAAATTTAACTACCTTACTGTAATATTTAGTTGCACTGTTTAGAGTTTTCATTATACTGGGTGATTCAATCTCTCTAGACTTTCTCAAAGCCAGAGGCACTTAGCAGCTTGCAGGAGTTATCCAACAACCTGTAAAAATAGGCATTTAATTTGCTGTTATTTCAACAAATAGTGATTAAAGACCAGCAAACCTATTATCCTGTGTTTCTGACACATTTTGCTCTTTTGGGAGATAATTTGAAACTGATTTGTATTTTGTTCTGTGTAGTGTTTCCTCCAATATTCTTGCTCTTGAAATGCATTGCTGTGTTTTTTGCGCTTTTTTTAAAATGCCACTTGTGTAATAACTCAAGGGAACAGACCTTTGGTTACGGTTTTATTCAGAAATACAAAATTCTATAGGCAAAAAGCAGTTTTAAAATCTGTTAGAACATTTCACGATCTCTGAATCACTCATGGCATAAATCTATTTGACCTTCAATTTCCCTGTGTATCTTTGTATCAGTATGAAATCAGTTTAATTTGTTTAAGCATGCAGCCTATGTACACCTTAATGAGCTGATAGCATTATCTTTATCAACTCTGGAAATGACTGTACTAAATCCTGCAAGCACCACCCAAGGTATGAACCTATGTCTCAGACTTGGAATTACCTTCCCTTTCCTAAAAATATCCTGTAAAAAAAACCCCAGTAATTGTGCTGTATGAGTCTATTCATGTGTCTTTACTGAACCATGTAATACTGTTTTTTTTCTTTAATCATGAGTAGCTCATAGCTTTCATCTTTTGTCTCTCTGAAGCTTTGAAACTTCCTGGAGTTTGCTGTCTTTGAGCTGAGGTGATTTTTGTGAAATTCTCATTTAAAAGTTCCTCAGAAGTGGAACAATACTAACTGATTTGGTGGAGAACTAGGTGGTTCGGAAAGCTTTAGGATAGTTAGGTAACAGCAAAACATCAAGCTAACGAAAACTTATGTAATTTGGAGAGCTAGATCCTCAAGGCATAAAATTTTATGATTGTTACCTGCTTTGTTGTTCTGGTAAAGGTATTTCAAGAGCAGTGGTTTGCAAGTGAAATTGTAATTAGAAAATTTTAATGGATGTTTTCTTAAAAGACAGCATAAGACATGCAAAAGACGGTACAAGACCTATTGATTGAAGGACATAAAGGCACCTTCTTTGTTTTATTAGTATTCTCTGTTCACAAGTGCAATCCAATTATCTTTTAGTATTTGTCACACAGTACCTTTAAGGTAATGAATTTTAATAAGAAAATTCTTAAACAAGGTGCGTCTTTGTATAGTAAAGGAACAGTTCCTGCTGTGGGGTTCCAAAGCAGGCAGGAGAAAACAGAAGAAGCTGTGGAACTAGGAAGGTATTTGGTCTGTGTCCTGTCTGGATGGGAAGTGACAGACACCTGCATCTGGAGTTAAAGGCGAAAGGAGGAACATCAACAAATGGTTATGCTGTTTGTCCTGAATAAAGTGAAACATCACTGGATTCTCACAGAGGCTTTGGGAGGGCTTCATTGCCCTCCAAGGTCAATATAAATTGTACCTCATCTGCTTTAACTTTAGGCAGAGGAAAAATTCTTTATCCCTCCATTTGTTCTTACTGAGAGTAGTCACAGTTTCTTGGAAGCCGGTAAAAAGGAGTTATTTGAAGAAGCTAAGAGAATGCCTGTTGACTCGTAGTTAGTGTCTAACTGACTAATATTTGGCTGAATGCTAGAACTGGCAAGCATGAAATTTTGGGAGGATATTATGATTTCCTGCATGTATGGATTTCTGTGCTAATACATTAAGTTCTCAAGGATCTTTATTAAAAACAAAATTCTCAGGTATGAAGCAGTAAAACTTTTTAAGATTTAAAATTTTAAGTGATGTTTCAGGATCATTAAGTTTTATTACTTAGTTATGGGACTTAGTACTGGTAATTTAACAGACTATAACTTTCAGAGAGAAACACCCAAAGGGTCTTGTACAGTCCTTCTCTTTTAGGCATACGCTTGGTTTTTACAGATGGTGTAGTTACGGCAGGAATGAAGTGTGGAAATAATGAAATCCAAGCGGGATTTTTATCCCTGTTGATGAATCTACCGTAATATTCTGCTAAAGTGTTCCTTAAATACCTGGTGCTGATGAGCCAAGCCTACAATTATTATATGAGTTGTTTCCATGGTGCTTTTCTGAATACAGATTTCTCTCATAGTGCAGTAGCTTTGGAATAGATTCTTTTCACGTCTATGTGTACTTTCATGGTGATGAGACACTGGCATTAGGGAGTTCCTGGAACACTAACTTTTGGGGAAAACAAGTTTTTGAGAAGTAGCTTCTATCAGAAGTGAAGCGCTAAGGATAGGGGCACAGAAGCAAAACAGTTCACGGGAAGGAATTTCATATTTTCAGTGCAACGTGCTAGAATATCTAGCTTTTTACCAGGCAGAAACCAGATTCCATTTAGGATACGTGAGAATTATATCAGGCTTTGTCACTTTAACATGCAGCTAATAATTTATTAGTTGTAGAAGTAAAAACTTTCTAACGGCTCCTTCTGGGAATGTGCCGTACTTTTAATTTCCTTGACTTTCTAGATTTTCATCATTATTTATAGATTACTGCAATGCATTAAAACAATTTTCTGAACAAAAAAGAGAAAGAAGTATTTCATTAGGAATAGAATCAGAGAGTGTATGCTGATTGTAATTTCTATCAGCAGATATGTTTAATTGTTCAGAATAACTGCAGAATACTGTTTGTGTATGTTTGAAATAAAACTTGTGTTGGTCAATACTTTTTATATAGTTTCACTGTAATTTATGCATGGGATATGCAGCACACTTAGTGAATTCTTTTGCAGTTTACCCGTAAAATAATGTATTATTCCCTCCAATGAATTTATGTGACTTTAAGAAGCCTAGTAACTTTAATTATATTAGGAATACTAGTGATTGGATGCAAACTTCAGGTTGCCAAAGACAGGTGAAAAGCAAATTTCAGGAGATCTTTTTGAAACAATCTGCAGAATCCCTGAAGAAATGAGAGTTGGGTCAAAGCAGAGGCCTTAGCCCCTCAGTGCAATTTCAACATCATAGAAAACTTGCATTTAGTCTGTGGTCAAAACCCATTCGCTGTGTGTTGGTTCCAAGTCAGATCAGTAACTGGAAGGCACCTGTATTTGCATTTTCATGGGACTGTCACATTTTGTCTGGTGTCCAGAGCTGGTTTGCTACTTCGCCAAACAGAGCAGCATGGGGGGGACTTTTGGGGGTCCCTTCAAGCTTAAGAAGAGATGGAATGCATTGGTGAGGGCTGAACAACGTGGTTTCCTGTGGATAGTGGGTGCTGCTGCTGCTTCTAGGATTTAAATTCTGGGGAAAGGCTTTGAACTAAGAGAAACCGGATGCAGGGCACCTAAACTGCTCTTTTAATTAAGTGTGGTTATGAAATGATAGGGATCTTGGCAACAGCAATATCTGCTAATTGTAACTGCTTGTTCTGAATTTGTTACTCTGTTGAGTTACACGGGAACTAAATGTTCCTCTCAACATATTTTTTTCTCTGCCTAGTAACACAATGAATCATGAAAGACCTTTTCTATGAAAGCTGGTGCAGCCCAGACCCAGCTATAGGAAGAGATTGTTAGAAACTGAAATGTATTTTATGATTCTGATTCTCCTGGAAGGACAAGCACTGTTAAACATTTATTTGTTTGTTTGATCTCAACATTTCAAGACATTCTTTGTGCTTTGGGAGAACTTTCACGAGCTTAAATGATTGACTGAGTCAAGATGTGGAATGTGTGTTGTGTCCACAACCCCACCTACATCACAGAACCTGTTGGTCATTCAGCTGTTGTAAGTACTCTGGCAGTAAAAGACTCAGTATTTTCCAGCTATCTACGTGCTTAGAACGATGGGGCTAGGCTGATTTTCCGCGGGACCATGTTGAGCTAACTGCTGAACTAGCAAGAAAACTGGCAATTAGAAGCAGCAAATCAGTTGCCCTACCTAATTGTTTGTATCTCCAAAGTGTGTGCCAGTGGGGACAAATGTCTTTTAAAAGATGTGGCTATTCTGCATCAGGATGCGGGTTTTAACGGGGAGCAAGCACTGTCTTTGGCTCTGCCAGACCAGAGCAGCAGAAATGGACTGTACTGGGTATTATGGCAGTGTGCAATTGCTTTTTCCTAAGCAACTGGAATATCTGTAGAGAAATACAGATGGCATCACCCCATGCACAGGACCCTGGAGAGGTCTGGGTCATCATCCGGCTCAATCTGGATTTTGTCTGGTTTACCATTTAAGTAGTCCTACTGTAGAGAATTGCTGGTGAAAAATAAATGCTAATTGAGAAAAATAAACACTCAGATGGACCTATGCATAAACCAGCAGAAATTCCACCCTTTGTAGCAAATATAAATGCCTGTCATCAAGTGTCGACTTGTTCCAGCTGTGTTGGAACATCCCATCTGTAATCTGCTGCAGTTTCTGTGGTTAAATCCTAGGGTCAATAGCAAGATAAACCCAAGAGATTAGTTTGGGTCACGTGACCCAAATTGTGCCAACGACTTGTGCTTTTCTGTACTTAAGCCGTGCAGCAGCAGTGAGGGTAGTGTCTAAAACCTCAAAGTCCCAAACGTTAGCATGAAGTCGCATAACTGAGAGTGTCCATGTTTGTGCGCCCATGTGGGAGATGGGTCACGGTGCCTGGAAGTAGCCCCTGGGCTACTGACGGCGCCGTTCTGGGCAGGAGCGGTGCCTGCCCAAAGCTGGAACTCAGCGGTCACTCCACTGAGCTTTGTTCCATCGCAAGGTCATGGGGACCTTGGTAGGATT
Source organism: Apaloderma vittatum (assembly GCF_000703405.1). Classification (NCBI taxonomy): domain Eukaryota; kingdom Metazoa; phylum Chordata; class Aves; order Trogoniformes; family Trogonidae; genus Apaloderma; species Apaloderma vittatum. The sequence continues at coordinate 37,698 of NW_009717576.1, read as the reverse complement.
TAAGAAACGGAATAATGAAAGCTGAAAATCTGATTAAAAAATAATTTAGGCTTTGACTTGAATACATGGCCAGCATTCAGCGTGTCAAAGTTCTGTGGGTATCAACAGGACTGCTTACAAACGCAGGACCCGTGAGCTGGCACAGGCCCTAACACAGGTTTTTGCACAGACTCAACCTTCGTGTCTCAGTATTGGTTTTCCAGAACTGCATTCACAGCGCCTATAAAGTTCAATTGTAAGCGATCATTTAGACTATCCCTTCAGGTAGCGTTTATGACTTCTGTGTAGTGCTGTTGCTTTCTTCTAGCTATACTTGGACGTCCCTAAAGGAATGTCTTCCATTTGCATTAGGAAATCACTCCCACTGCCTCTCTGGCAATCATTCACCTCATTCTTTACTATGTAAACCTTTGGAGACTTCTGAGCTATCATCTCATTTTCAATAACTACTTTTTACCTTTCTTCCAGAAGAGCCACCACTGTTCAGTGAAAAAGATAACACCAACTCTTTTTGATATGATAGATAAGCTTAAATATTTTTATTCCTTATTATTATTTTAAATAAGTATATGAAAAACAAGTTTGAAAACTTTCACTCTCTAGTATGAAATGTGCACGATTTGCAGACTCCAACTGCATTTCAAGCAAATTCTTTTGCAAACACTGTGTCTTTTATACAATAGCAGTGCAATTCGTTACTTACAGGTTGATCGTCTGGGTACAGGCAAACTCTGAAAGCTTTCACATACAGTACTTTTATTTTAAGCTTATAAGAGGCTTTAGATACAGAATTCAGATTTGAGGCTTCTCCTGTATGCCTGGTAGATGAGCGTTGTATAAACAACACTGGTGCGTAGCCCTGAAAGAATCCATTCTAATGCTTGGCTCAAGATGTTACTTGCAAGAACATTGGAAACTCAAAGGCAAATAAGATAAGTGTATTTGTGCCAACAGAAGCTGTTTTGTTTTGTTACATGTTCAATATTAGGTATTCAGCAAGATACTTGACTGGCAGAGATGAAGTTTATTCTTATCAGTCATAGAGAAGAGTGAACATTTATTATTGAATAAGCTCCAGCTTTTGACATTCTCAGAACCTCCAGCTTCATAATGATGTGTTGGAGCTACCTGTGTTGGCTTGACTGCTTGTTATATCTATGCTGGCAGAGAAAGTAGCACTGTAACCTATGTTGCTGCTTCGCTTTGTGTATTATCTTGATGTACTCGTGTAAATTTTTATTTGTGTTGCTGGGAATGTTTTACAACCAAGCTTAGTTCCCTGTGTAAATGTATTTGATGGGTGATGCCTGATCCTCCAGGATCAAGCTGTCTGTCTCATTGAAGGTGTCGCTTTCACCGGAGTGATTGGCATTTTTCACTCTGTTCAGCCGAGACTGTAATCGCTCATGTTCCTTTCTCAACTCCGAATAGGAATGGGAGAAAGTGTGGAATATTGATGTTGCAGGAAAAGACATGATGAGGATCCCGCTGAGGATGCTGCTGAGAGCCACCATCTGGCCCGGAACACTCCGTGGTACCATATCTCCGTACCCCACTGTCGTCATTGAGATGATAGCCCACCAGTAAGAAGCAGGGATGCTGGTAAATTCAAGCACCTTCCCAGATTCATTCTCAGCGAGATAGACCAAAGGAGAAAACAGAGTGACAGCCACGCACAGGAAGAGTAAAAGCAGCCCAAATTCGCGTGTGCATCTCCGAACTGTGAGGCCCAAAGTCTGCAAGCCCAAGGAGTGTCGGGCAAGGCGCATTACGTACAAGATCCTCAAGGCACGTAAAACCCGTAGCACCAAACCAACCTTCTCCAAATATGTGTTGCTGCTTGGCCTGTCGTCCTCCTCGCTTGAGTCGTCCTCTGAGAAGATAAGGGAAATGTAATAGGGTGAAATAGCCAAGAAGTCAATGATATTTAGGGGTCCTTTGAAGAACTGACACTTGCTCCTTGCCTGAATGAATCGGAGGCAGAACTCCAGGGAAAACCAAGCCACACAGATGGTCTCTATGACAAAGATGTAATAGCACTTCTGGGAACACTCACCCTGATACAAAACAAAAAGAGAATTAAATAAAAGAACAGTCTGTGAACCAGCATCCAAAACCAAGGAAGAAGCAATATGTGTCTCCCTGAGTCACGGGTATCAGAAATGCACAAGTACCAGCTAGCAAGTGGTCACATGGCAGCCGTCCTTCAATCGTGTATGGGTGACTCTGAGCATGTGAAATATCTCTGTGAACAGATATGCCTACCTGCTGATTTCTATTATGTTGCTTCTTCCACTCTAAATTAATGAAACTCATCTCTGTATAAAGTCTTGGCCTGCAGCCTGTAAGTCCCAATTAAGTCCCACTTCCTGCTCTCAGACAGAAATTAATAAAAACTTTTCTTGGTTATAAGCCTGTACAAAAATCAGTTTCTCTTCAAAAGAAAGATTAATGTTTCACCGTCTCTAGATTTCTGATGCTGATCGGTGCATGGTGTTTTCACAAGTGCGCTGTACTCTGGTGCAATTAAAAGTGGTTCAGAGATGTAATTAAGTCATCTAGATCCTTGGCATACAAGTCATATTTCTGTACATGTGAGTGTTTTAATCTAAAGTAAAATAATCTTGCTATGAAGAATCCTCTCCCATTATTGAGGCCATGTGCTACCAGCAATACCTTCTTGGTTTTGTTAGTTAAGGAATTGTTGTACTTTAGCCTCTTTGGATTCATTTTCTTTGTTTTCCTGTGATGAGCTTAAAAAATGAAATCCAGTTTGGCCTATTCCAGTGAAATGAAGAGGCAAATGTTAAATGAGCTCCTAATTATTTGGCTAAGCAAGAGACTTGTCCTCTAGCGATGGGCAGCCACTAGATGACATCCCTCCAAAGAGCGAGGTAGCAGACGGACACATCGGGGAGGGGGACTGAGGTGTGCATGCTGCATCTTTCAAATGCACAGTGTCTGCTCACAGAATTCCAACTGGCAGAAAACAAAACAGGTCTTGCCACTATTTTTTGCCTTATGGAAGATGGGAACTAACAATGAAAACCACGTGTACTGCTTAGCCCCTGGACACTTACCCCTGAAAGGAACATTATTTTTATATGCCGATGTCCCTGCTTTCTTACACACCTTATCCATCCTCCTGATAAATAATTTCCTGTTCCTGTACAGAGAATTAGTATGTTCTTAAGAACAGTAACTTGAGATTGTATTGCTCTGAAGTATTGTGAATAAGTTTATCGAAGAATGCCACCTAACAGGTACTTGTATGGTATTTCTGCAGTGGCCTGCTGCTATTTACATTAAGTTCTAGCACTGATGCAAGTAGTTGGAGTTTGGGTAAACTGAAGTCTTTCATGGGCTTTGAGTGGCTTTTAAGCAGCCTTGTGTGCTTTTCTTCGCCGAGCACATTATAAAAACCACTACTATTCTTGCTATTTGGCAGAGAGCTCTTTCCAGCTACAATTTTAGTACATGAAGGCTTAGCAAGGTTGAAGAATCTTCTCCTTGTATCATTGCTGATTGGAGATTTGCATCTCTGAGATGTTCACAACTGCAGAAGATCAAGCAAACTAGGGGTGAGAAAGAAGAATCTGTGCTGAGAAAGGGCCATTCCACTCTGCAAAAGGAGGCTAAGTGTTATTCAGGAGTAACTGCAGACCCTTGGTTCGTGAAAGGCTTTTTTTGTAACCTCTGCAGAATGAAGTCAAGGCATCTTTCCTGTTAGCCTGTCTCTGAAATTAAGCAATCTGGAGGAACAGTTCCTGGTACAGTATTATCCATTCTCAGCCAAATTCCATGAGCCATATTGATTCAATACACATGGGAAACACATACTCCTGCTACTAATTAAACTTACTACCAATGTTCAGTTACCCTTGTGCATTGCAATGTGATGTTGGTATTATAGAGTGTCCCTTGTGACAGAATTCGTGCTTTTCTTGGGAGCAACAAGTCTTTCTGTTCAGGCAGTGTTTACCTCTGTAGTCATCACGTGTTACGACCACTGGCCATCTGAGGTTCCCCAGGTGAAATGGTAACATACATAAGGGATATGTTTTACCCTGTCTAACCCTCAGGACAATTTAGCTCTGTAGCAATGTATGGGGAATTTTTCCTCTCTCTGCACAGAAGACAGTCAAGCTCATGATTTATCTCTTAAAATAAACACTGCAGAAGGTAATGAAAACTTGGCTGCGATAGAATTACGTGTGCAGGATCAGGTTATCGCCCCATTTGAAGTCATTGCCATGGCGGTGCCTAGAGTGCATTGATGTTTGCAGAGCTGCTGACTTGGCTTGATGAGATTGCTTGCAATCAGCAGTTGTGTTATGCACTGTTCGCTCTTTCTGAGTTGTAAATTATTCGTATGGTGCAGCCTGGGCTCTGCCTGTGGTCATTCTAGTGATGTGGCCTGTGAATTATTCATTGTTCCCATCCAGATTTATTTTATTTTTTGTTAACTGGGCTGAATTTTCAGTACATCTGTTAGTTATTTACCTTTAGATATTTACAGGTAACGTTGCTCTTAGATCATCATGTAGCTTTCACTATTCCTGCCTTGGAAACCACAATAAATCTTGTTTGCTGAAAGTGTTAATGATTAAGATCTAGAGCGTCTTTTGGATCAAGTGTGAATTTTCGAAGTACAGCATTGTAAGGATTTGTTGGGAGATTTTTTCGTTTCTTCTCACCATCCTTGGTCGCCTAAGTATTCCCCGTGGAAAGTTATGTATATTTAGAGAAAATAATTTGTGCAGTCAGCTTTCTAAATATGGATTTCATTTTTCAGAAGAGCATCCTTCAAATCAAACTTTTCAGGAATGTTACTGTGCATTTTATTTCTCCTTTGTGCATAGTTGTGGACATAAAGGACTGTGAATTCTTCCCGTTAGCACACTTTGTCTTTTTTATGTACTTTGCAAAAGACATTTCAGAAATGTTTGCATGTGATTCAGGCCACGGTCCATTTTTGTGTTGCAGCAAACAAGAGTGACAATATCACAGTCTCTGACACTGTGACTAATGCAGAGAATTCCATGCTTCATTTTATTCAGAAGCGGCAGAAAAAGAAGACGTTTGCTTCAGACATACCTATGCTTTGGGGAAGCAGCCCTCTTGCTCTTAGAGGGAACTGATTTCCCTGTGCAGCGCAGTAGTTCTGCATGGAGGTGACTAACTCAAGCCCTAGAAATAACGCAGCTGGGCTACCAGCTCACAGCAGGGACTTTTCACTCCGATACAACGTATAGATGTACCATGTTTTAGTCCATATACAACTTCTGCCAGAAACTTCCAAGCCTCTTTCTCTGTCTGTCTTTATTTCTCTGCCCCTAGTGCCTGGAAGGAGACTGGAAGACCCTGGCTTTGTGGTATTTAATGAGAATGTGCTCACTGATTTCATACTGGGAGATAGATTTCATCCAGTGAGCTTGTATGTGAATGTTTTATGTATTAAGGATAATTATACATATTATGTAATATATGTGATATGGTTTATATAGAATATCCCTCCCTAATGTCAGTCTCTTCGAAGATTCTTGATCCTTTTGAATATCCTGTTCAAAAGCAGCAATTATTGGAATAAGAGGAAAAAAGAGGAAATCTTAAGTAACGAAGCCAATTTCTGTTTCCCTCGATATTACCGATGACTTTTAGACCTCAGAGTGCTTTATGTTCCACTTGCAAGTGTTGTCCAAAGAGCAGGCAGAACAACACACTGACTTCAAACAATGTGTTCTTACCAAGCTATGGACGCCTCTATGTAAGTGGTAGATTTCAAATTTGCAATTGTCATCGGGTTCCTGGGAGATGTTGGTTACCTTCAGTGAACTGTCAAATTATGGCCCAAGTATTCTGATCCCTGAAAGTTTGTTTTTTGTCATAAATGGCCAGTAAAAGAATTTCAGTGCCACAACAACTTTGATGTATTTCCTTTTTCTGAACAAAGGAAACGCATTTGGGCAATTCTAGTGATCAGTGCCTGCCAACACAAAACACAACAAATAGCTCCCTCTCTTGATCTCCCCATTAGCTAGAGCAGAATTTTGAGCTTTTATTTTCAGCTCTTTGAGTCAAATTTTTTCTCCTCCTGTCTGCATTTTCACACCCAAAGTACCGTGATGTAGTGGAACCTATAAAAATGCCAAGCCAGTATGGTGTTGACTGTGAACATAAGGGGAGGATGGGGGTTTGTTTATAACTGACTACAACATACTTTGGTTGGGCTTTTTCAACAAAACCCTCTGACATGTTTTACACTACCATAGCATTAATCAGTACTCAAACTACCGTCGACTTTGACAGGAGAGTAGTTATCACAAAGCCAGTGATGAGTGAGTATCTGACTCTTTACACTTTATTCATCCTGCAGATTTACTTTTGAACAATGCAAGAATTTATCAGAATTTATGGAACTTTTCTCTGGCTGAAATTTTACAGCATATGATATAAATGTAATAAGCTGAGTGTCTGGTATTGATCTTACATATGAAAAGAGAATTTGGCTCAGCAATGATGGAAACAATATTTTGTATGTGAAAATATATATACTGAGCCTGATGCCTGAAATATTGAGTGATTTCTTAAATTTATAAGCCACCTCAAAGAAGCAAAGTGGCTGTTTCCAACTTCTATACCACCAGAGATAATAAGTGATTCACGCTTCCTTTTCATTATTGCTTTCTGCTGTATAAGGCAATGGCTCATTTTCTGGCTTCTCTGATGCGTTGGAGCATTTATAGTGTTACAGTAAAATTGCTCATTTTAGGATCCTTCTATTAACTTCTTTTTAGATAAGAAAGCATAGGCTCGTAAAAAATATCCTGACTCCAGTTAGCCCAGTGCCCTGTTCCATCAGCCTGAGAAAACAGCTGCCCCAGGCGAATCTCCTGGCTTCTATTTTCCGCTCCAAAGCTTCCAGAGCTGAAGGTGGTGTTTGTGTAAGCAAACTGAATTGCTCTGCTATACACTTTGGCCGTTATTTTGCCCTCTGTCTGTGGCATGGAGACTCACCTCTTTGCTTTGAACCAGGTTCCCCTTAGTTTCATCTGACTCCACCAAGCTCTGTCACTGCCTACTTGATCGACTTTTGCTCGCTTCCTGCCCTTTGTGATTTTGCAGACCTCTCTTGCAGCCACTGTCGTAGCTTGTTCCCATCCTGAGGAATTCTGCCTGCCTTAGTCCTCCTGTGAGGTTGTTCCATCCTTGTGGCCTTTCTCTGGCCCTTTTGCTTTTGGAGGTGGAAGGGACTGAGGATGCAGTTTTCAAGTGTGGGTGATCTGTAGGTTATGCAGTCAAATTTCTATCCAGTTTATGATCAAGCTAAATGAACATGAGATATGTGCCACTCACAAGATAAATAAGATAAATTTCCTGTCAAAGTGCCCTCTTAGTTTACCAGGAAACATTACCTAAAGTGTAATGGCTTCTAGGATAATAAACAAAATCAGATCTCAGAGTGATGCTGCACTAACCTATCTTACAAGACATACAAATCTTGTCTAGTGAAAATAGTGTCTTTACATGCCTCAATAGTTGTAGCAACACTCAAGAAGACTGAATCAGAAGTTCCTCTGTGGAATATCTGTCTTGTCTATCCACCTTGCTTTTCAGATGCAACTCATTTTCTAGATAAGGAAAAAATATTATTTATAGATAACTGGATGGAAACACCAAGGAACTATTCTTGTGCCTTCAGGGTCTACTCTGTGCTGACCATTTTACTTGACTCAGACACCTACAGGAGTCCTAAAGGAGAGTTTTCTTAAACTCAGGACCTGGACCTGCTTAGCACTCTGCGTTCAAAGGACAGGCTGCCGGAACATCATCTCCCACACCAGAAATGTGCCTGGCTCCGTCACAATTCACATCTGCTAAACCTATCCTGGCAGGCCCAGATTTGGTTTGGCACACTCAAGTACAGGCAGTTACTGCCTGGATCCTTCCCTCTGATCCAACCACTTTTGTGGACAGAGGCCAGTGTCCACTGAAGAGGTAGCAGATGGGATCAGCCTGTACTGTGGCTGTCGACCTGGCTTCTGCCTGCGTGTGCTATCCAACGCTTAGTGGAGAGGCTTATCTCAGCAAGACTGCTCTTCTTACAGTCCGGCCTTTTGGCCCTCTAAGAGATAAAACCATTCAGCCCTCTGTGCAGAGGATTTAGAAGCAAAACTCGCCGAATTCTCCTGTCTAAGGCAAGGTTGACATTTCCTGGGCAGGGTGCTGTTCTCCAGCCTTTTGCACTTCTGAGGGTTCTACATGGGCAGTGTGTCCTGGTCTATGGTGTCTCCCTGGACAATTCTCTCTGTGGAAAAAAAATACAAGTTGATGTAATAGTGAAAACATAAGCTTCAGTTCTTGCTCTTGCCTGCCTATAAATCCAAGGTGGTGAGTCTACAAGTATAGAGAGCATAGAGAGCCTAACCGGCTCTTGGCTGTTCTTATGCCACTCCACAGCAGGGAGTGAATGGGTGCAGGGGAGAAATCCCTTTTGGCTGCAAAACGATGGCTCGGTTCAGAAGTGCTGTGCCAGGCTGTGTTCCCTGCGTACCTGGAGCTGTGGGATCCAGCTGCAGTGCTGCAGGTACTGCTGAATCACTGCGACCGCATTGCCGCTAGTATTTGAATAATTAAGCCACGCTCTGCTGAATCAAATGATGGTTAGGGAGAACTTGAAAACCCTATGTTATGGATCACTTCAGTACTTGGATTTATGGTTCCAGACTGATGCAATAAAATCAGAAGGTTTACAGCCTGCTGAGAAAGAGACTGTAATCTGATTTACAGAATGATGAGCTTGTTAAAGGAGTGCTGCGTATTCTGATCACAGCATGATTTCCAGCTCGCTTTGTTTTATGGGAGAGAAGCCTAGACTCCTGAAAACAATTACTACAACTAGCACATTTGAGGAAACTAAACTAATATTGGGATTATATTAATGTGGACATTAGAAAGAACATAGAAGGAAATTATTATCTCTCTATCGAACACATAATTATCTCCTCTGGGGCAGAAGTGTAACTAAAATAAAATATTTCAATTAACTTTTAAGCTTGGGCCCTTATTCTGCAAATACCATGAGAATCAGTCTGCAGAATTCAAACCTGATTTAAGCCAATTGGTGACCCCAGAGTGTTTGTGTTTGGAGAAAGATGTGGAAGTATTACCTCCATGTTTCTCTAGTACAAATTTAATAGACTTCATTTTGTAACTGTGAAGAACAACAAAGTCGAAATGAGGAGGTGTTTATCTGGGACTTTGGAGGATGACCTTCAGTTTCCAGTTTTGCTACTGGTCAAATCGTTTGCCCTGTTGCTGTTTCTTCTCTGCTGCTTTCCTCACTGCACTTTAAGTTCCTCAGAGCACAAACTAGTTGTTATTGCACTTGTGTGGTACAGGGGGTACCGCGGGGTCCCAGATGTGGTTGAATCTCTCATACGGGAAAATACTAGTGCTAACAGGAGGTGCTGACAATGTGGGAATAAACATGGCATATGCAGTTCATAGCCCTGATGCTGCAATGAAATTAGCAATTGGATTTGCTCGTAATTAAAATACGAGAGTGTGAATTTGACGGCAGCAGTAGACTGAAGAGTCCTCAGAGATTTCCTTTGTATTCAGAGGAGTTTCTGAAGCACATAGAAATTTGGGTGGTTATTTATTTTTAATACTTTTCACATTATTGCTATGAACTTGGAGGATGCACTGATTTCAAAGAGTGTTTTCCAAAGGTAGAGCTGGCTCCCCCAGAGGAAATGCCCGTCTTCCCAAAGAAGGCATTTACTGCGTATTCATCACCTTGAGGTGAGTCAAATGAGGAAAGTAAACAGATTTTTTTCCTCTTCTTGTAAGCATTACCAACTTGGAAGCAGCAAAAGGGAAAAGCAAGCCTGATTCCCAGTGAGGAGCACGTGTGCTGGCACCCTGCGTGGCAGCTGAAGGACTGCCCCTTGCAGAGCACCACAACAGCTGGGTGTCCCCCCAGGGGTAGCGTGCAAAGCCGGGAGACTTAGTGCTGCTGGGATACAGCCAAAACTGGAGGACCATAAGGCAAACTAATAATGTCTAATTGCGCTTTCTGAACATTAGACCTTGAACTAGCGGAGCCAGCTTTGGAAAACCATTCAGAATCCATTTACTCACTGGAGTGTCCAGACTTGCTGAAGAAAATTGCTTTCTGTGGCAGCGAGGGTAAGCTGAGCCACAGATGCTGAGCAGCATTGACCTGCTGCTTGTACCCCTCTTTGCTTCTGTAGAGCAGAACTTAGGTAATATGAACTTCTCCAATATTGTAAGTATTAGATTTAATGCTGAAATATGCAGCTCTGTTTGGGGATGGTTGGAAAACAGTTACCTATAATGAACTATGAAATCGAGTCTTAATATAATGGTGCAATTTCTAGGTCAAAGCTTTTGACATTAGTGAACGGATATGCAAGCCTCAAAAAAAGGCAGATCTCAAAAGGAATAATTTCTGTATGTATCAAAGTCCCAGGCTTTAATTTTCTTATTGCTGTTGGTTTTTTTTCTTATTTAATCTCTTTCTTCAACTGTTATTAGTTTAACCAATTCAATCCGTAAAGCAAATAAGTTAGATGAATTCTACTGTGCCAAGTGCACTGGCAGTTTTTCGGTGCTTCAGTAAAGCACAGAATTTTCCTGCTTTAAAATCCTGCAATACTTTCATTGCTGGCCAAAATGGTTACAAGAAACTACAACTGTACTAGATAATTTAGGAAAGTGAGTGTCCATGGTAAGTGTTCTGATAAGAACACAGAAAAATGACTGAGCAGATGCAATAACACCAAAGCATATCCAGCTTTATTTTGTTCCAGGTAATTTCAAGTCATGTATATACCAATATATTTATAGATAGGCATGCATACATACGCCTTGATAGTCTTACACTTTTAAATGAGCATGAGAAGTGTTTCTGAAGGTCAGGATTTCATTAATTTCTTTGCAATAGAGCAAGTGATTTGTGTGGTATATGCTCATGCTAGAAAGTAAGTTGGAACACCAAGCTACTGTGAAACACCTCTGTTTTTCAGGTATATTCTGAATAATGCCCCGCTTCATTAGTAGTACTCTGCAGTAGGCATTGCAAAAGATATTTTTAGCAGGAATCATTTTGCCCTGGCTAATCAGCTAGAAAAAAGTTTTTTTGGATCAGTATTTAGACCCTTGTATTTAAAAGCTATAAAAATGGTAGCTCGCAGTATCTGTCAAAATCTGGCTGTCATATTCAATTTACCAAAGGTGATTGCTTCTAACCAGTGGCCAAATTACACTTTGATGAAGAGTCTTATCTTTGCAGCCCGTGTGAGCCACGGAACTAGGTTTACACTCCTCTCCCTGACACTCTCTGTCTGGATTCTTATCTCCTCCAGTCACTCCTAAGTGCTTTGGGTTTCTTCTTTGGGGTGCACTTGAGATGTTTAATGTTATCTTCAGGTTATGGGCAGGGTTAGAGCTTTACATTCTAACCTTTTTCTAATGGGTTTAACAGCTTGAATACTGAGAATATACCTCTCGCAAGCATATCTTCACATACTGAGCTGGCTAGATACAAGTCAACAAGGATTTTTATAATTAACACATTTAGCTATGGCAGTGGTAACCCAATATCTTGTTTGGTTTTCTTTCTTTTCACAGTAAGACCAAGAAATTGTTTGCGTTTTTTCCCCATAAAGTAAAATTACTTATTTCTAAAGAAAATTTGTTTCTTCAGCAGTTACCTCTAGTGTATGAGCCGATTTTTCTGGTTTTAGTATCATGCAGACAGTATCAGCAACATCAAACATTGTAAAACATTGCCAGGGCCTCCAGAATAATGGTGTAGAATGAAAAAAATCATTTATAAATAGTTCTATATATTAGGTACTGAGTTCTTATCCTCTGTTCATGTTTTCTGAATGAGACTAAAGACTAAAGTCTTACTCTTTCAAAAGTAATTACATTTTCACATAATCAAGTGATCCCAGGAATAGGCACTTTAGAAAAAAAAATTAATATTCTAAGTTTCAAGATAAAAGTCATTAGATCTGACAATACTGGCTGGAACTTATATTAGTTGTGTTTCATTAGGTTATATACAACGCATAAAGCAATTACAAGCTTCTCAAGGTCAGTTAGGAGCAAATAAAAAAAATGGTAACAAGGTCTGGCCACTCACTGATCACCAGAGAAGAGAACAGAGAACAGACATTTCCTTCTCTCTTAAACCACACTTCCAGGGGACAGCGTGTAGGTGTGATTTGTTGGGAGCCATCCACACTGGCAGAAAATTATTTGGTTTTTACTGGTGCTGAGGGACAGGGAATGGAAATGTCGGGGGGTTTTTTTTCTTTTTTTTTTTTCTTCTCTGACCTTAATTTGCTTGCCTCCCTGAAGAAAAGACCTTGCTGTATCTTTTCTGCTGAGTCATTTCTCTAGAGGATGCCAATTTTAGGGACTCATTAAAAGACGTATCTCTTCCTAAGGAAAATCCCAAGAGTGCTTCAAGGCAGTCTCCATGTCCAAGCCTTTCTGTGGCGGTTTTATTCTGTAGTTCTCTGGTGTAATGATGTTTTTTCCTTTGGGCTAGATATGCTGAGCAGTGACTATTTCTGTTACACCTCTTGGATCCTGATTGTAACTCTTATGTGAGAATGGACTTTCAGGGGACTTTGGGACTTTTGCCTTGTCTCTAGTGGGATGATCTTAATTCCTTTGTCTGAGGAAAATACTGGTAGATTTTATCACTTCAGCTTTCTTATCCTATACGTATGGTCTCCGATTCAGATTTGTAGTTCTCTCAGGCTATTTGTTCAGTTCAATAATCCTCACCTCCATGTATGCCTTTTTTTTTTTTATCTCTACATACACACATGCCTTGATTACTACATTTTAGTGATACTGATTTTGTTCCTTACTGAAGACAGTTTCATCTCTGTAAAAAACAGATGCAAATATCCTAGAAAAGGATGTATTGCTGCCAGAGGATGTGACATTTCAGTGGTTTTATGCCCAAATAATGTAACTTGTTACTGAGTCCTCTTTCCTTTGCACCATGTATGATAAATCCTTTTGTATATCTGTTTCATGATCAGACGTAAACCTGAGATCACTAGAGCTCTGCATTTATGGCTCTAGAGTTTTCCTGAACTTTTGGCCTCCTTCACCTAAGGGCTGTTTGCTCTGAGTTGAGATTCATGGCAAGTGCTCCTGCGCTATGTGGTTACAGAATTGTTTGCCCATCTATCCGTGCTTTTCTTTCGTATCTCCACCAGAATGTTCCTAAATGTCATTTGACATATTCTAAAGTGTGTACATGCTATTGATTGTAATAACTCATTCTTTACTTTACTTTCTACTATATTCCTATCTTTTTAAGCTAACCTTCTCCTTTTTCTTCTGCCCACGGAGATGGCTCCTTCCCTCCCCTCCGGTTGCCAGGGTGACTGGGCTTCCCTGATGCAGATGCTCTTGCCTTGGCTCCTTGCCATCCCTCTCTCAGAGACCGAAGTTTTCGCTTTCCCTCGGCTGGTGAGGACTCCTGTTTGCTCTTCTGCCTGCCCAGGCAGCTATTTTCCTTTCTAAGCAGACCTGGTTCAGCAACTGCAAAAAGGACAAGTGATTTCATGTGCCTGCAGGGTGGGATCAGCCAAGCCTTTGATTGAAGTGGAAGTCACCTCGTATGATTTTTCCTTTCTTTTTTTCTTTTTTTTGACTCTGATCCTTCTCCTTGAGCTGGGGTCCAGCCAGTTTTTACTCTATTATTGTGGCTGTGATGATGAGAAAAAGGACCCTAGAGTGGTACATATGCAGCAGAGGTAAACCCTTTTTTATTTGTATTTCAGAATGGATTAATTCAATTTCCAGTGTTTGTGACATTGGAAAACCAAGCTTGCAGTACTTGTAGAGCACGTTCACCATAAAGGTTTTTGCCAAGCTTTGCCTCAGAAATGAATAAACCTCGGGATAGTACAACTTTGAATTGAGATGTGGCATTACAGGTTGTTCAGAAACTTTACAGAAGGAATTTGACTGTTTTTCTGTCACTGAGCAAAGAGATAGAGCGTAATCTTTGTGTTCAGCCTAAAAAGCCAAAATTTCAGATTCTGCGTGCCTGTCCCAGGTTGCTGGTAGATGTGGCCCTGTTTTGGAATCATTTTCAGAGATCAGCCAGTGAACAATTTTGAGTTACAAATCAACTCAACATAGAGTTACAATTTGCATGGATATACTCAGCCAGAGCCAAGAGGTATTTTTAGTCAATTAAGTTATCGGAGTTATTTGTCCAGTTCTAGCTAAAATGCTCTTCTGAGATCCTAGCAAGAAAATCGTAGGTGTTGCAGCTAGGAATTTAGGGATGGAAATTAGGAGAATTTGCCATCCCTAGGGATGGAAAAACTACTGTTTAGTAGTTCATATTCTCTGCTTTTCCATATGGCATGAGTATTCTTTCTCGTATCTTCCCCTGTGTTTTCTCTGGCATAATTTTAAAGGATTCAAATAACAGGACTTTCAATACTCTGTTCTGTGCTTCTGGAACACAGTAACAAAGTGCATTAGGCTGGTGCTCTCAGTGTAAACGATGTAGTGTCTCCAGATACTTGGACAGATGCCATCCTTTGCTCAAGTTCATCCTTCTTCCTCTCCTCTGCACTTCAAACACTCCATCTTTTGAGCTCGTTTCAGTCCAGTTTGCTTGTTTTTGAAGTAGTGATATATAAGCAAATCTGTAAGTAGTAATGTCATCTGTGCTTTATAGGAAATCAGGAACAGCAGCTACACTGCAGCTACCAGAGATACTTATAACCCTCAGCATGCTTCGCTTTCTAACATACGGCTAATTATTTTTAAAAATGCAATGTGTTACATCTAGTTCTGAGCTCTCACATTATGTGCTTGTTCTTTTGCATGAAAAGTATTTATAAAAGCTTTTTCTGCAGTGGCTGAGAAACTAAAAGAAAACACGTTGGGCTACTTTCATTAACAAAGTTAGTAGGAAGCGCTTGCTAGAGCAGAGTTTGTAATGTTTTTGCATCTAGCTCTAAGAAGGATGTTCTATATTTAAAGCACTTCCTTGGAAGAAGCATTGGAACAGTGGTACAGTTTTTCCTGCCAAAAGTAATAGCTGTGGAAGGCTGCAAGAGCAGCAGACTTATTACTGAAAGGTAATAGTCTTCCTATGCTAATGTAAGTTAATATGCAGGGGGTTAAATGGAACAGGGAATGATCTTAGATTTCAGCCTTCTGTGCAGTCCATAGTTTTATTCAAAGACAACAAATATCATGACATAGCTTCACCGTGACTGTGCTGCGGTGAGTTACTACTTGAGCAATAAAATATATGCAGGTTTTTGTACTGTGCACACCATGCTGTGCTATAAATGTAAAAATTACTTTATTCGTCAGTGTACAGTACTCTGAGGAGTGCCTTGTCATAGCAGTGGCTGGGACAGGGAGCTTATCTGACCTGGATTTCCTCAACACTTCTGGAAGGGCAGTTTGCAAATGAAGTACAGGATTCATTAAAAAGATTAGTCAAGATTACCTGATGAATGTGCACATTATTACATCTCAGATAACTTTGGATTGTTACTTTCCTTTAGAATAACAAATCTTTAAAATGCTGAAATATTTACAACAATGTTAGAGAGAAGATCCTTCATGTATGATACAGGCTTGATTTATTTGCCCTGAATTAATGTGAATGACTTAGTTGAAAAGTGTTTAAATGCAGTTCAGCTAGTATTTGGCATAACTCCTACAGTCATACGTGGGCAAATACAGAATTCTGTTATCATGGAATTAGAATTTTTGAAGGCACAGCTTTCAGGTATCAGTGTCTGTAAAAACACTTCATCTGTCTCATCCTTGAATCTTTATGCAGGAATTGAAATATAACATTATAACACTGTTTAAATTAATGAGTATTTCTTTCTTTTTAGAGATCTGACTGTATTTCGACAAGGGAAGATATTCTGTTTTAAAGTAAAGATGTCAGAGGAAAATATTTCTTTAGCTGATGTGCCCAAAGGAGAGACTGGTCGTAACTAAAGAATACAGCATGTTGAAGAGAACACTCCACAATATCAGTTTGAGTCTCAGTGCTAACAAGTTAATATAACTTACACTAGCAACGGCTTCTTGAGAAGGAAACACAACGCTGTATTAGAGAGCTGCAATACCTATTCTGTCCAGAAACTCTTTCCTGTATTTTAGGTAACAATTAATAAACTACTTTGTTCACATTGTTCTTAATTGAATATCGTTTTGAAAATGATTGAACTAATTTATAAGCCGTTGTTGCATTTTCTGGTATAGACCATTTCATTACCAGCAGCAGTTTTGAGCCTCATCACAATGTATTTTCTCTATCTGTTTTTGTCTTTTTAATCATGGATGCCTAGCAAGACAGACAAATTTCTTTTAATTCTGTAGTTAGACCAGTTAAAAAGGACTGACTTACCCTGTCTTCTTCAGCTCTCAAGTCCGGCATTGTGCTAACACAAAGGCTTATAGCTGTGGTGGCCACAAAGAGAATGGAGAGACAAGCAAAGACTTTGCCTGGGAGTCCTGACTGGGGATTTTCTACCATATCTCTGAGTCTGTTCATGAACTGTCCAAATTTGGTTTTCTCATCCAAGACACATGCAGCTTCTTTGCTCCTCCGAAGCTCCTCTTCTTTGCGGACCTCGGCCAACTCCTGCAGTTTTTGAAATAGTTTTCGAAAACAGCAGTTCTCCAGGTTGGATTCCTCAATCCCCCAGTATCTCAGCTCCTCCTGAAAAGACAAGGCACACGTGTCTCTTAAGAGCATCAGCTTCCCTGCTGCTAGAAAGCTGACAATCATCCCAAAAGCATTGGGGTTCCTGTCAAAGAAGAACTCATGGGTGTCTTCATCGTAATCATCACACAGCTGAATTATTTCTTCATAGCTGCTGCAAAACTTAAGTTTGCTCAGTCTGGTCAGAGGAAATTCATCTAAAGTACTCCAGGGCAGCAGGTACTTGATGCCTCCAACATTTATCATGATCTCTGTCTTTAGATCGACTGTGGAGACTTGATCGGGATGATAAATCCTCCTGGCTCTTTGGTAATGGACCCCTTTGACAGAAGGGGTTTCAACAGAGACAGGAAAGAAGTGGCTCAAGGAGTTACAAGAAGTGTAGCTAATGTTGCTATAGTCTTGGTCACTGCCTCTGGAGAGAATAGGCATCTCTAAGAGTTCTCACTGGGACATCCAAAATGGCATCAGAGCAGGGGTATCTGTCAGCCAAAAGATATAGGAAGGAGGAGAAAACATAACAGAGGTTATTGCAAGAGAAAAGGTGTTTCTGGCCGCTCTCCTAAAGCATGAAATTAATGAGTGCCTGTTTTGTAAGTAAAAGTCACCTCTGTGCTTCTTCCTGAAATCTGCACCCTGCGAATGCAATTTGCTTTGCAGCCTCATTGGTTGTCTGGCAACACAGACACAGAGGAGAGCTAAAGCCTCATTCATAATTATCGCAAAGGGTCGAATGCCTGCAAATCCAAATGTGAACAGATCGGGCTCTTCTCCACGCAGATCTCAGTCATCGTTAGATCCTTGCCTTTTCTGGTGGCTGCTGCTTTGCTTTCTTATTTCTATAAACCCTTAAAGACACACTAACTCAACTAAGCTGCTTAATAGCTATGAGAGTTAGAGTGGCCAATTACCTGCATGCGAAGTTCCTAATTGCTTTAACTTGAGTGCTTAGAATGCGATTCCTCTTCCTTTCACTGCACGCCTGCTTTGCCTGCCTCTCAGGCGTATGGCACGGATTAGTGAGGAGATGTTTGTAAAATGTCTGAAGAGGTAAAGTGCTGTATAAATTATGACTGTTCTTATCAACCCAGTCTCATGTCCCTGGAAAGTACTGAGAAGACATAGGGGATGTTTGCCTACCCTCAAGAAAACTTTGCTACGCAGGCAGAAAGCATTTTAGCAGGTTGGGGGGGGGAGGCAGTTCAAAGACACTTCCTCTTCGGGAACAAGCCCCTGGTTTTGTTCATAATCTCTAGAGATTCAAAAACATTCATTACCCCAAGTCAGCGAGCTGGAAAAATTGCAAGGAAACTTCCCCGAAGTTACTTACCACCGCACCACGGGCTGCTGCCCGGTGCCTGGCTTCCCCGCAGGTGAAGTCCACATGCCGCCCGCCGGTCGGCTGTCCTCTGAGTTACAGCCCAGCTGAAAGACCTGGGGATGTTTTACAGTATTGATTACAGGAAAAATCACTAGAACACTCTGGAGATCGCAGTCTCTTTCCTCTTTCTCTCCTTCTTCCCTGGAAGGGGAAAATATTTGTATGTGTTCATGTAAAATATGTGGTACGAATCAATCCTTTGCAAAGGAGACAGTGTCCTAAGTGGCAGCTCCTCTTGTGGACTCCTGGGGCTTCCTGGTGAAATGTGCTGAGGGAGAGCTGATGGTTCCTGCCCTCTCCCTGTCTCTCCTCTGTTTCCCTTGGGATTGTCAGTGTGGTCCTGGAAGAGGAGGGGAGAGGGAAGGGGGAAGGGCTTAGAAATAATCTCTCCAGCATCCCTCTGTCTGTTCCGCAGGCAGCAGGCAGCAACTGGGTAAGAACGTGGAGTACAAGGACAGTCTCCAGCTAATGAGGTTTAATAATAAGTAAATTCTGGCAGATCTACTTAATGAAACTATTTCAATGTCTGTTAACTCCTTGCATTGTAGTCATACCACAGTTGCTTGCTCTGGAGACACCAGTCAAATTCCTGAGGAACGATTTCCATGTCCTGCATCCCTCTTGAAACTGGGATTTGATCTTAAATATCCCTGGGTGCTGAGAGAGGTTTGTGGGGTCAATAGATGGTGGCCCCTCAACATTCCTTTGGCTATTAGGGAAGTACTTTCCTCCCCTAAAAGAATGGGTCTCTGGCTTGCAAAGTATAGGTGCTGAGCACTTTTTTTTCCAGATCAGCAGAGCTTTTCTGACAGCCAAGAACTTTTTCCTTTCTTCTTTACAGATGATGGAAAATTGAACAGAATCCTTTACTCACTTTTCTACATGGCTTTGGAGGGGGAGGGTGAGCCTGCTGTAATGTTTTGGGGTTCTGTACTGCTAGCAGGTCTTGGGTGCCTCAGTCTAAAATTGGGAGGATGTAGATTTGACCCATATTCTGCTTGCTTGGCCTCAGTCAGAGGGTTCAAGAAACCTACAATCAAATCCTATTGACAAGTACCCTCTGCAGTACCCCCAGATGCAGTAAGAAATGCCCTATCTTATGTCTATACCCGGTGTGGCTGAACGCACTGAAGCAGAATCGTGTTACCAGGCAGGTGTGTGAATCTGTAGGGATTACACTTCTCACTGTGACTATGAAGGCCACGTGGAGACATGTTCAGAGCTTGGATCGCAGAGCTGCCTTTCTGCCATTTGCCCAGCGGGTGTGTGAGGTGCAGGTGGTGCCCTTTGGTCTCTCCGGGCTGCGGGACTCGCGTGCTGCCAAGCAGCCGCATCTTGGAAGCAGATGCTGCAGGTGTTTATCAGTGGTGAGCAATCCCTGGTATGGGGTGCCTTTGCTAATTGGGCTTTTTTGGCACATCTCTCTTGGCCCACGTGGTGCCCAGAAGATTAACTTCTTATCAGGCTTCGCCACTGGGGTTTTCACTCAAGTCCTAATTATGCCATCCACAGAGAGAGACCAGATAGACGCCTGAAGGCAAGTGAGTTCTGGGAGCATAGCTCAAAATCACTTAAATCCTACCACCTTTGTGCAAGATGCGGTTCCTTCTGCCTATCAGTCTTTCTTATGGATTATTTCTGTGAAGAAAAAGCAAACCTATTCTAATTAACTTTGGATGGATTGTTTCACAAAAAGACAAAACCAATTAGCATTTCCTCCTTACCTTGTGAAGCCCTTGCGTGGTGTTGTTAAAGGTTATGTTTCTGAAACCAGCTGAGGAGAAGGTGAATAAATCCAAAACAATGAGGTTAAATGCTGTACGTAATTGAGTGATTTCAGTGTTATTTATCAAGAAATACATATATTCTGAGTTTGAAGATTTTGTTTCCAATACTAGGCATCCTAATATTTGCTTTATTGGGATCTGCAGTGGTATCTGTAGCTAGATTGGACCTCGTTGCCAGCTAGAACCATACAAGTATCTGCCAGTTTGTCCTTAGGAGTCATCTGTCCTCATAAATGAGACAAAAAAGGATAGAAATATTTTTATCTTGGTTTTATTAACAGAATATGAAGGTGCAGAAAAGAGAACTACTTTATTTGACATCTGAGGAAGCCAGGCGCTGAACCCAGCTCTGAAGATCTTAAACACATAATTTACGCTAAAGCTGTCCTTCCACTCTGGCCAGGCTCTGCCTTCTCTTCTCCTGCACCCTCCTGCCACGTCTGTATGAGACCCTCCTTAGGAGTGCAGCGTCTAAAACTACTAATGCTGACATCACAAATTCAAATCCCTCCCCATGTGGGAAAGGCACATGTCCTGGCTCAATCTGAACCTCTGCTGATTTGATATTTTTCATTCTTCCCTCCCCCCATAAGTCCTGCTGTAGTGTTCCTGTCAAATTTCCTTTGGATTTGCCCTATTCAGTGTGAAGTCCAGAATCTTTATTCTCTTTTCTTGTTCTTTATTTCCTTCACAGTTTCTAGAATGGCTCTCTCCTTGCTCCTTAGCCATCTGGTCATATCAACTCCTTTTACATGCTTTTATGCCTTAAGTGCAGTTTCCATATGCTTCATCTGTTTGTTGACATGAATGACATTCGTATCTCCTCCCTGTTGTTTCCCTCCTTTTGTTGTTTTACCGTAATTTGTTTCAGACCTGCCTTTCACATCTCCTTTGTGCAACAAGGCCAAGGTGCTACCGCTGAGAAGAGTTGAGCAGAAGGCACAGTTCTTACCCAGATGGCTCCAGGGACAAAGCAATCACACACTCTTGTGCAGCCCTCTCAGCTGAACTAAGCCTAGCCCCTTCTAAACCAAGGTTAAAGCCTCACTCTAGGCTGTACAGTAATCGATGGTGTAGCTCTGAATTTGAATTCAAACACACAGAGCAGAGATCTACTGGGCTGGCTTGAAACCTTGTAGGTGTGACGGTGCAGTTCCCATCTTGTGTGACATGCGGAGGAGAATCTGGTAAGGGACATCCATTATGGCAAGGGGATTTTTCTTAGGTAGTTCAATAACGAAATGATTTGCAGGGCTAGTATTTAGATATTGATAATAGCTCAGAGCTGTAGTAAATGGGAAAGCTAGGCATGTCATTTAATAAAGGCACTGTTGTCAATCTTCCTTCATTCCCACCTGGTCATTTTGTAACACTTAAATATAGTAGAAAGGTAATTATTTTCCCAGGCATCTGTAACAGAAGATGCATTTCAGGCTTTTAAAGTCAGAGAGAAAACAAAAGTGTAAATCAAAATAATTATTTAAGGAAATATGAATGCACTGAAAAAGAGGTGAAAAAATCAGAATGACAGAAATTAATTTTAAAAACTCATACTGTCTTCATTCATTGGCTTAGAGATTAGCTCAGTGCTACATCTTCCCTTGGTACAATTTCATCACAAAATTATTGGGTGCTGTTTCTTTTATCAATCGTATCTCTGGCCTTTGTCTGCAAGGGCTAATGCTTCTCTGAGCCTCAGCCAATGCATAGCCCTGGCCTCTCCCAGATTCTTTATGTTTGTGCCATGTGAACTCTTTCAATAAATAAAACAATTTATCATTTATTTGCAAAATAATTGACATGAGATTGAAAGGAGCATCTTGCCACTCAAAAATTAGTTTAAGAGCTTCCATTGTGTTCACAGGTGGTTAACACTTCTGAAGGTAATTGGGTTTAGATTGTCTTGTTACATGGAAATTCAACATCTCTTCAGATCCTTACATTACTCGTTGGGCATAACAAATAGCCTAACCTTCTTTTCTTAGTTTAATTATGACATTATATATTGCAAGGTAAGCTTTCAGGATTTAGGCCATTTTACTCAGTCAAACAGCATTAACTTCATGTTCCTGTTTATTTCCTCATAATTTGTCTTTATGGGGCAATAGAAATACCTTTTCTTGCCAAATGCCTAGTTTGTATGGATAATTAAGTTGACAGTAAAGGGCTAGATTTACCTCTTCATTATTCAGGTCTTACCAAGTTGCAGCATTATTGATTCCAGTAGAATAATACTGCAGTCACCCAGGAATATGTGGTAAATCAGGCAACGGGCACCCTTGATTTGTTAAGCACTTTTATAATATATTGCTAGTTCATCCCAGCCTTTAGGAACCCTAGGTGCGATCCTGATGCACCACAAACTGTCTTAGAAGACTGAGTCACTTATTATTGGCAGTGTTTTATTCTTTTTTTCCATCCCTGTCTTTGCACAAGTTGTTTCGTTCTTCTCTGTTGAGTTTGATGAAAGCTGCTTCTCAGTAGGCAAAATACCGCTGAAGCAAATGACCTCTTCAGAGTATATCTTTGATGTGGAGATGTAAAACAAGGTTCATGATATCTAACATACACATTTCTGTGTCCTTTCACTGTTTGGCATGCCTGAAAGCGGAACATTGGAATTTTCCGAAGTCTTTGGTGCTTTCTTCTTCCAGACTTTCTAGAAAATTACACCTCTTAATGGACAGTACCTGAGGAAACTGATTTCAAATGGATAAACATTTCTATGTCGATCCCAATGAATTTTGTCTAAGGGCTGCATCGCTTAGGTTTAAAAGGTTTTCAGAGATTAAAATGTTGTGTGGCACGGCCAGAGGCAACAGAGAGCTGAATGCCATGACTTGAGCTGAGGGCTCTTACCTCTCTGCAGAGCAAGAGACTGATTAAGTGAGATATGCCCAGGTAATGTGAGAGTCTTGCTTTAGAGGAAGACAATCTCAAGTTGTCCGTAACCTGATTTGAAGAATAATTCCCTCCCAATTGCAGCTTTGGTGATCAGTCTCACCCTGAGCACCACACACGAGTTGAGCATTTGAGGAAAAAGTTTTTCTACCATCTCGAAGCATTAGCTATCGCAGATGAGTGATTGGGAGATGCCAGAAATTTATGGGAAACGCATACAATTTTCCCTTCCTGGAGTCCAAACCAAAGTGCACATCTGTCTAACTGTATCCACACCAGGAGTGAATAAAAATAAAATTGGTCTGCATTTTTGATCGCACTGAGAGCCTGGAAACTGAGGGAATTAAAACAGAATCCCCAGGGATAATTAGTGTGGGGCTGTTGTTAGTAAATGGAAGTTTTTTTCAAGAGTACAAGCTTTGCTTCAGAGCAAAGCTATTGGAAGGGTACCTGCACAGGGATAGGCAACAGAGAAATTGTATCTGTGCCACCATGCGTTAGGGAAAAATAACAACCCTTTCAGAATTTGAAGAGGGAAATGGGCAGAAGGGGGTATTGCAAATTTGCTAGGAAGAAAAACTGAAGAAACGTGTAACCAGATGTTTCAAGTAGCGTGAACACTCTTGTTATACGGTGAGGAGAATGCTCACTCAGGGAACACGGATGTCTACAAGTACCATTGGTTTTTGGAGACGACAGGGTAGTGGCTGTCTGTATACACAGACACACACTAAAATTTCTGCCATTGGGTGATGCAGCATTGAAAGACAAAAGATAATATTGTGCTAACAACTCAGAAGTTCTTTGTTAATCTCTTACATTTGTTAAAATCTTCATTTGTTATCCTAAGCATATCATTTAATACCTCTGTGCCTTGGTTTCCTAGTCGTAAATCAAATATAACCACCATGGTCTTGTAAGGAGAATCCTGTTTATAATACTTGGATATGACAGCAAGCTCCCATTTGGGGAGAAGGACGGGAGATATTTACAAGTTGATCTTCAGCTAACTATGCTGGAGAAGCATGATTTTTAATAGGTGGATAAGGTACTAGTAAGACCTAGTTATCTAAAGTTATATAGCTCAATAATAAAATACCAGCAATGCTTCCAGTTTTCAAATAGAAAGCAGAAACAGTGTTAAAATTACAGTAGCTACTGTGATGAACTGCCAGATTAAATGTGAATTGCTAAGCAAGTGAGGTGAGTTTGAATACTGAATGTTGTTGATTTTTTTTCCCCTCTCCTGTTAGGATTTATTTCTTGAAAAACTAGTGAAGGAAGGTCTGAGAATTTTTTTATGGTTGTTACTGGTGAGATTACTTCATCTTGTTTTTTCTAATACCATGCAGTTCAAATGAATTACCATACAAATCCAATTCTCCATTTGTGATGTATTAAATGTGGGGAAAAAAAGAATAATTCCAATTATATTTCTTCCCAAGTGTTGAGACCTTGTGTTAAAAAGCAATACACATAAAAGACAGTGTTGTGCATAGAGTACCACCTAGGTGTTAAAAAGTACCCCTAAGCTCTTCTTAATAACGTAGTTAGTTCCTCATTGACATCTATATCTATTTTATCAGTGAAATGTTAGCTTTATTCAGGCTAAAATACAAAGATACTGTGATTTGATCATAATCATATGAAACTGGTAGAAAGAGGCTCTGTGCTTGCGTTGCAGTCTCTGCAAACCTGTGGGAAGACGCCCATCCGCTGAGCTCCTAATATCTGTTTTACTTTTCCCTTTGAGAGGGAAGGAGAGAATTTTTCCCCGTTGTACTAGTGCTGGGGACATCTGCTCTGGGAACAACTTTATTAGCCCATCATCAGGTGAAGAATCCAAGCCCTCCCCTCGACCCTCGTTGTCAGACCCATCTTTCAATCCATCTGACAACACCTGCTCTTTGCAGCCTCCTGTTTCCAAAGTGACATGAGAGCTGCGGAGCCGTTTTTAAAAGTAAGCCCTTGGTCTGCACTTTCCTGCCTTTCCGTTTGTTTGGAAATTCTCTTTTGAAGCCCAGGCCCAGACCCCTCTCAGCACACAGGGCTGCAAGGCTTCATCAGGGAAGAGCTTCAGCACTGCGAAAACTTTAAGATTGCTTCAGTTCCTGCCCTGCTGTCAATAGATAAGATTTTCCTCTTCTCCCTGATCTCTGGCTGCTTTGTTAGCCCTTCACGTAGAGGAACTTTTGGATTGCTTTAAGGTACACTAGAGAGCTGGCTTAGCTTGCAACGGTACGAGGATTAGGAAGATATAAGTGCCCCTTTTAAGCTTCCCTACTTTTTGCAAACTGATCGCTCTGCTCTCAATCTGTATTCCCTACCTCCTCCTATCCCACAAAGTCAGGAGGACTTAGCAGCTGCAAGTGCTGAAAGGCTGGAGGGCAAAAATAACCAGCAAGTGTTCCATTCGCTGTAATCTTAAAATTATCAGCAAAAGGATTCGGGGAAAAGGTGTGACTCTGAGCGACTGGGCGACGAATGGATGTGTGATTCACATTTATAACGCAGCTTTTGTTGTAAACACCACAAAGACACATTAGTTAATGATAAAACCAAGGGCAATGTCTGGCAGGATAGATAGACAGAGGCAGAGCTAGAGAGACTGGAGAAAATGGTAGGCATTAACAAAATTAGGGCGCACCTGAGGTAAACCAGACTCATGCGTCCACTGTGAGGACCTAATCTAAAGCAAAGCAGCTGTAAAGTACGAAGAGAGATGAATGCAATGAAAAGCAAGTGTCTGGAAAGCAGAAATACTGTTTGGTTTTATAATATGTTTGGGTAGCATAAAGCAAAACATAAAATTACTCCATTCATGTAGTTCATCCACCAAACTAATCAAAAGATGCTTATAGAGATACTTAAAAAGATGATGCTATGGATCATGAATTAAATGAAAGTAGTGTTAAGTTTTCAGTTCCTGTGGCTTTGGATTTCATTGTTTGAAAAAGATTTGCAGAATTTGAAAGGAATGGGGTTGGCAGAGTCATTTAAACACACTGAAGTTTTGTCTTATGAAAAAAAAACCAAAAAACAAGAAAACTTAAAAGGTTATCAGTGGCCTGGCAACCATCCACAGCTGTTGAAGGGATGTTAACACGAAGCAAAAGGAAATACTACTTTGAATGATTCAGGTAAAGACACAAAATTTCAGTTTGAATGCTGGGGCTAGACAACAGAAAAGATCTTAAAGGTCACTTTGGCTCCTGAAGGAAGGGGAGATTTTCCAGTGAACCTGCTCTTCTACCCAGAAGTGGTGTTAGCAGCCAGCTGCTGGTCTGGAGGAGTGCCAGCGCTTGGTGTAACGCAAGAGAGAATGTTGTATGAGAGAATGATTTTTACCCTTGGGTCAAATAAAAGTAAAATATAGTCTTCTAAACTTGTAAAAGTAAGGGTCACAAGGAGCTAGTCGGGCAGAGAAGAGACGTTGAAAAAGGCCAGTATCCTCCTAGTGCTTCACTTAAAGTGCCTCCTGAAGCTGTGACAAGGGGAGATGGCCATGCAGAAGGTGGCTGCACGTGTCGAGTACTGCTGGGTGTATTCCCTCAGTATCAGCCCTCCCCGTGCTGTGGGGAGGGAAGTTGTGTGGGAACTCAGACAGCCCCTGCTCTCGGTTACGCGGAACACCGGTCAGAGCATTTTCCCATACACCGCTCTCCTTCGTGCTTTGAAACCTCTTATGTGGAGCTTAAATGACAGGTACTCTTGTTTCTGCCGTGCTTTCTTCCTAGTCCCTTTCAATAATTCATATCCATCTACACCTCATTCCCATGCTCCTTTTCATTGCTCCTTTGATAATTAAACAACAGGACATGAAAGGTATGTGAGATGCTGAGATATTACCATGGCTCAAAATACACCTGACGTTTGAGTGAGGTAACTTGGTCTCTTATTGCTTGCTTGGGAAATAACCAGGCAGTTGTGTTACATATAAATGTATGGCAGGAAGTGAGAGAGAAAAGAGAATTTGAAGGCTCTCTGTGGTTGTAATATTTTCTTAATGTACTGAAGTCAGAATTCCTGTAGTTCATTTTAACCATTTCTTGTGGAAAAAACCACAATAAACATGTCTCCAAGCACCCCTTTTCTTGAAGTAACCAGAAATTACCATCAGATTTAGTTGAAGTGTTTTTACCCTCAGTAAAAATTCCTTGGTTTAGACATGTGCTGTAGAAACTTTAAGTCTCTGGTGATTTTAAATTAGCACATACGTTTTGTTCACAGACTGTGCCCAGGATGAATTCTGTCTCCAAGGATGTCGCTGTTTAGAACTTCCCTTTTTAACGGTGTTGTAGAAGGACTTAAGTAAATGCCAGCTCTTGGCATAGATCCATCTCACTTAACGAAGGAGAGTAATTTGAAATGTATTCATTCCAGACTATTTATTTGGCTAGCAGAAAGCAAGAAACTCCTTAGAGGATGATAGATATCTCAGAAAGGCTGAGTCTCTCCTGTTGCTCGTCCTTCCCTGCTGGCTATACCGCTAGCCGAAAGGGACTGTCTTGCAACCTTAAGGACCTCAACTAGGTAACTAAACTCCATGGAGGAGTCCCAGCTTTGTGCGTGGGTGTCGATTTTCCTTCGAGCAAAATTTAATCTGCTGAAAGGATTAGAAATAGGAAAAGAATTTGAATAGAATGAAACAACCCAAACTGTCATAACCTTGTAGAGTAATACAGGTGACAGAAGTACCAGTAAGCTTTTCCTCATGTCAGTTTTGATGGGCTCCTTCAGCTCCCTCGTTCCTAATCATACACCTAATGAGTTTTTATAACCCTCCACACTCTTGATTGCTGCTGCGGTTTGTTGGTGCTGCCACTTCTCTACTGCAATTACTACTGCAGTAATTGTCCTTTTCAGAGGAACTTTTACCAGCCTGCTCTCCTCTCAGGAGTCGTCTCAGTGTATCAGTCCATGTTGATGGAACCAGGTGATATAGTGCATCTTTTTATTCGTTAGCTGACAGTGTAGTGTATTATTGCTCCTCTGAGCCCTGCTAATCACATGCTACTGCAAAAGCTTGTAAAATCAATGCAAATACTTACTTCTTTCATCTGTAAACGCATCAGCAGATAAAAACAGGGAGAGTACTTGAGGCGATGTGATCTAAACACAAGATTAGCAGAGGGCATCAGCTGAAAAGCACGGTCTACTCTGAGCAGTGACTAAGGAAAAAGAATGTACTGCTTTACTCAGCACCTCTGATTCTCTGCTTGAACTCAGAGGCAGAGCTGCTGCTGGGCCTGACAATGCTGCTCTCCTCCAGCTTTGAGGAAGTCATCCTGCTAGCAGAAAACCGGCCAAATCATCTTCCTTTTTGCACAACAGAATTGGTCACTTGTGATGAACGAGAGCTAAAAGGGACCCAAGGTCATGGAGCACGTAGCTTGGCCTTTAAGTTCTTCATTACTGATGATAGGAGAAGGAAATAAAAAAAGCTGATTGGAAAAAACGGAAGTGATGTAATGTTTTCTTGGGTTTAGGGTGAGATTTTAATTTCATGAAACAGCTTTGTGAAGCTTTGTATTCCAGCATACTTTGGCTGGCTGCAGGGCTTTGGAAAAACCAGTAGATTCTAGATTCCCATTCTGGTAGTGCTCATAATTATTTTACTGTTACAGAAGCAGTACTGTTTTATGTAAACTGATATTATCTCTTAGTTTGTATTCCAACTCTAAGGAAGAAGTGATTTAGGGTATTGGAATATAACTACATCAGTAGCACATCTACCTTGCCATGTACTTTCTGTGATGTTTTTGCTATATTATGGCTCTATGATTTCCAG
Source organism: Apaloderma vittatum (assembly GCF_000703405.1). Classification (NCBI taxonomy): domain Eukaryota; kingdom Metazoa; phylum Chordata; class Aves; order Trogoniformes; family Trogonidae; genus Apaloderma; species Apaloderma vittatum. The sequence goes on along the minus strand of NW_009717576.1, from coordinate 9,058 downwards.
CAAAAAACAATGTTTTGTTACATGAATGTTGTCTAGAAGTCAATGCTGGCTCTCTGGTGTCAGGTCAAGAATGGTTTTGCTATTACTTGGCCATTAGTGATCTTGCGGCAGAGCTTAAGTATCCAAGAGGAATAGACTTGAACATCCTCTTGTTTGTTAAAAACACAGGACAAACAGATGGTTGTTGTCTCAGAAAGCTCACCCTTGAAATAGATGTAACACACTTAGCCAGGCACTGTGGATTTGTTTGGACTTCAGTGTCATATGAAAATATTTACCATTTTCAAGACAAAACTGGGTCTCCAGTTTCAGTGAGAAGCTCTTGAATGCATTCCTGTAACTGTCATTAACTGGCCAAGTGCCTGATACATATAATTTAGGGGCCAAATCCTATTCGCCTCTGTCCCCGGATTTTTCTGTTCATTTCAGTCATACTGGATGCTGTTCTGTTAATTGGGAGTAGAAAACATTCATATGGACATGACAAGCAAAATCTGTCAGCACTTGCTTGAAAGAAAGAAGGACCATATGTTTTCAGGCCAAGGCTGAAGCTGAATGTTTTAGACTCCAGGAAAGTAACGCTGAGCTCATATGCAGAAAGTCTGTAGAGAAGAAGTGTTAGTATCGTTCATGTCTTCAACTTTAAATACACTTTAGGCCTGATATTAGCACATCTGAAGCTAACAAGTCCTTAGAATTGTATTCCCTGTATCTCTCCTAGGGAGTCTTTATAGTAAGAGCAGATTACAATTATGTAGTCAGAAGTTACGCACCTTAATCAAAGATTCAGTAGTCTTCAAAATACCTCATTTTAAAAATAATTTAGTTTCATTACATTTACAACTCTAATAAAAAGTTATGTGCCACACTTAATGTTTGTTTGGTAAGTATTTGATTTTATGTGCCTGTATACGGAAGCTGGAGTGAATTTGTTACAAGGGGCAAGCTCTTCTGGTCGGAGATGCGGTATGGAGGTACGGGATCTCCAAATCCTTGTATTTCTATTAAGTTCAAGTTTTTAAAAATCAATTTTTAATTACTGATCCCAAGCATGCCCAGAATGCAGAATGCTGATTAATTAATGGCTCTTTTAGTGCTGTTGACATAGCAAAGTGCTGGTGGCCATCTCACCCAGCCCCACTGCCCTGCATGTTCCCGAATTCAAGATTGTCCTTTATCACAGGACAGGGCTGCGGGGCACATGTCACACTGTCAGCAAATATTTTCCTACTTTTCTCCAGATACACTTGGCTACAGTTAAGTTTGTTTAGGCTGACTTAGAGATTAAAATAGAACCTTTTCATCCTTCTGATTTTACTAAAGCGTTGTATCATCTTCTACTATGAATGTGGACTCTTCCAATGTATAGTCTCATGAGGAACTCATTTAAGATGCTATATTCATGAGAAAGCCCCCAAAAGTGACACTTACTATTAACATTTTCATGGCATTACTCATAAGATTTCCAAATTTTTTTTTTAATACTATGTTTGAGCATTTTCATGCAGAATTCATAACGTCCTCTGTTAGTTGCCTCAAATTTCAATGCAAAATTGCTATTCCTTGTAGTATTTATTGCTGTTCTTTGTAGTATTTGTTTCAAATGAAGACGAGAAAAAGGTGAATTAATTTGTGGGTAGATTAGCTTTGAGAATACACAAGACTATGCCCATAGTTTCATCTTCTTGAAGTAGTTGCCTGGTGTGCTGTTTATTTGTCTTGTTGGGTGGGTTCAAGGAAACCTAATTTTAATCCTTCAGCGCTTAATCCTAGCTGTAGCTTTCCTTTGTCACCTGAGGCTATAAAATAACATGTCTGGGTTTAATTTCATTTTTGCTTCCCGAGGCTCCAGCTCCCCCAGGCATGCACTTGAATGAAGATCCGACCCTTTGTGTTTTGACTTCACATCTGTAGGCTGATGATGCCTCCCCAGGCATGCACTTGAATGAAGATCCGACTCTTTGTGTTTTGGCTTCACATCTGTAGGCTGATGATGTTTCTTCTCTCTGGAGATTTAAAGCCTTTGGGAGATGATCTGTATTTCTGCTTTTAATGCTGTCATTGGTAGCAGCTAAAAAGGATGCTACTGTCAATATTTTTCATCGCTTCATCCTTTTGCAGTTTGGTCCCACTATTGCTAAAGTTACTGGTTTTAAGGAAAAGTTGTTTCATAGTATTATTTTTTCATCGCTTCATCCTTTTGCAGTTTGGTTCCACTATTGCTAAAGTTACTGGTTTTAAAGGAGAGTTGTTTCATACTGTTACTAATGTTGATTCTGGGTCATTTTGACCCATGGCAGACACTCTGCTCTTTCAGAGGGGCAAGGTTGGGCTCCTAAAGTGACTTAATCCAGTGAGTTATCCAGCAGAAACCAAGTGGGAATGTTTCCATTGTCTTTGGGAGGCATCCAGCCACTGAGCCTAATAGTTTTCTTTGTTGACAAGTCTCAGTTTTGCTTAGTTTTTGGAACTATTCTCCTCTGACATTTAATATACAGTCTTGCTGCTGTCAAATATCTTATTAATGGTTTAATCAAACAGCAGTGGTTTGATTAAGGTCTTCTCTTGGGTCATGAGCAGCAAGAGATTATCATTAAAACAAGTGACTTAGTCATGGAAAGAGTCATTCCAGGAGAGGAGGTTTAGAATTCCGTCACCAAAGAGCCCATCTCTTCAGTGGTATCACTTGCATTTTGAAATCGGCCTGTTCGGTGTTGTTAGCAGATGATCTTGCCCTTGCATCCCTCCTGCCCGCCTTTGTGCCCCCTCATAAAGCTGAAACCTGAGGCTGGGGCTTCCTTCACACCCTGTCAGCGCGACGGCGTTGTGGTGTGTCGAATCACAGCCCCATGGTTTGCAGGAGACTGACCTTGGGTTTTGGTGACCATCACAGAATGTACCCAAAGAAAACACATAAAGAAGCATTTTGTTAGGAATGAAAGCATTTTTTCCTGCATTGACAGAGGAAAATGACAGATACTCATCTTTCTGTCATTTCAAACGCATTTTCTTTTCATGCAGTGTATACGCAGAAGGTGATGTAGAAAGAACATTTCCTCACAGCTATTTTTGCATGGATCGCTTTCGAGCATGTTTTCTAAAAATTGCTGTTTACCTCTGTAGCGTAATGCTGCTTACCTTCGTTTTCTTAGTTCTTGTGTGGAACACATTTGTGTGTGTAGATAAATACACATGTGCATACCCACTGTAGGATGTAGACATGTCACAAATGATGAATGATGTATCATACCTGATTTTGAGGAATGCAGGAGTCAAAAGCCCTGCTCTGGCTCCTTTAAGAAATCTTTCGGCTCTCACTAGGCAGGATTGGGGAGTTTTCTCTTTAACATTTCTCCGGGACTGACTGATTCGCAGAACGCAGAAATAATTTTCTGCATTACAGTTCAGCATTATAATTTCCTGTAAAGAGATTTAACATATTCCACAGTATTTTCTATTTGAGTACAATTATTTCGAGGAGTTTAATGCTGTTTTATTAGCTAGACAAATCAGGGGAAATTATTTGAATGGCTGATGGATTATTCACACCAGTTTATCTCGTACTAACAATCAAATGGTTGTACAGGCTGTGGGCTCGGAGCTCACAAACAGCAGATTTCAGGCTCAGTCCTAATTTTGTCCTTTCAACTTCCACATTCAATGGGGAGTTCAAAGCTCCTTGCAAAATTGTTTCTAAACTTGACCAGTTTAGACGTGCTAGCAAAACACCAGCCACTGCAATTTGTGAGGCTTATGGCTAATATTAATGTCTCATTCAGTAATTATCTTATGAAACAGGCAGATTAAGCAATCATATGGCCACACAGATGCAGAGCAGTCATGTGGGTGACATTGGCAGATTGTGCTCATATTAAGCATTTTGCCTAAGGAAAGGTGAGGAAAGAGAGTTGTGTAACATGGCTCCTCACCCCTTTTGCTTCCCTCTCCTAAGTAGCTCTGTCAGAGTGTGGAAGGGTTTTGAAAATTGCATAGAAATTCCTCATGACCGAACTGACTGTGTAAAAGGTAAAGCTTTTCTTTGATAGAAAAGGACATAAAAAGAGATTGCTGTCTAGAAATTATAACCTTCCAGTTTCAGCTGCTTGTATGGGTCTGTTAGCACAGAATCTGAGTGTCTCACCAGCTTTAATGCAAGTACCTCTGCAATCTCAGGAGGAGTAAGGAATTCTTATTCTTATTTTTTCTATAGAGGATAGAGGTGTAGAGGTTGCACCTTTCCTTGCCTAACTGGAGTGACCTATGATGCACTCCGGCATCCTCATCTCCTCACTACCCAGGCTACAAAGCCTGTGTAGAACGTGTTGTACCTCCTGTACATGCAGGTTTCCTTCCGTGGGAGCGAGGAGTGCCCCACATTGCCAGATCTTGCTGCAGAGCAGAGAGACAGAATCCCTGGATCACGGAATGTGGAAGTGCTCCTGCTGTCTGTGCAGCAGGCAGAGCCAGGATAAGAAAGAATGACACTGATACCAGAAATGACACTGAGGTGAGGGACATGATGCAATTACAAACCTAAACACCCACACAGTTTCCATCCCCATTTGGAGTAGCTGTCCTCTGTAGCTACTTGAGTTCTTAAGCCTCCTGAGGAGCCCCGTGCTTTGCTTCTGCTTCTTCACCCTGTGCCAAAGGCCAACAGGGGTGCAGAAACGAGATGCAGGTTCTACATGACTCTCTGGGAAGCATTTCTAGGTTTGAAACATGGACGTGGATCATCCAGTTCAAACTCATCACAAAGTATAAGGGTGGGAATCACCTTTTTTATGCGAAGGGGAAGAATAAAGATTTTCTTCCCCCCCGACCTTTTTTTGTTGTTGTTGCTGTTTATATTGGGTAACAAAGCCATGTCCAGTGGTTCAGGTTCCTGCCATCGTGTTTCTGTAGGGTCAGAGCTGAACATGTGGCTGCTGGCCATAATCAGAGTTGCTTTTCAGGATACTGGTTATCCCATCAGCTTTTTCAAAGATCAGTCTGTTTTTTGGCAAAAGCTGATTTCCTGCCTACGCCCTACTGGTCAGAGCAAAATCACTTCCAGCAGAGCAAATTAAGGGAAGGAACAAAAAAGCTTCCTATAGGCATGAATTGTCTTCACTCCAGTGCAAAGGTCAGTCCTCTCTCCCCGTCAAAGCTCCTTGCTCACACCAGGTGCATACTCTGAAGCGGTGTGGGTGCAAATGTGAAACACATGGCACCAAAGGACTGTGCAAAAAGTAAAAAGAACCATGATATTCAAAATAACTCTGTGTGCATATTTAACACATATTATAATGCTGTATACATTTGTACTCTAAATATTTCATAAACCACATGAGTTTTAAAGTTGATAACTATTTAAATTTAAAAGTGTGTCATGAAAATTCCGAGTCCTAAAAATGAAATGATCTCTGAAATCTCATAAATTGGAGCAATTTGCCCTCAGTGAGTTCAAATCCAAAGATTTGTATTTCTAAACCACTCTGGAAAATTACTTACTCTTGATTAATTCTTCCCTACAAACTCTGATTTCCTGTTGCTGATTGCAGCATAATGAGTAGTACTACAAATTTTTGGTGTTGCAATGAAGTGACCTGGTGATGTGGTTGCAGCTGTAGCAAGGTGAATAAAACCTTGAACCTCATATGCACCAGGATTATAGAAAAGAGAATGGGAGAGAGAAATAAGGAACAAAAAATAGTATTCGAAGGCCTTTCAGATGCGACCTATATATTAATTCAGCATCACTCACAGGGCTGGAAATTAAATGCTCCGTTTGTTTTGAATACTTTGGATTTGCATTGGAAAGTCAAACTGCCAAAGTCAAACTAGCCTTTTATTTGCTTGGGGGTTTTGTGTCTTTACGTTTTCAGAGTTGGATAAACTTTATTACTTTAGTTTTAATAACATATCCGGAAGATGTTTGTTCATGTGTTTTCTATATTCAGCATAGTGCCATCAACATTTTTTCATGGATTTGTGGATAATTCTGACTCACGTGTTTCTGGGAAACACAAAGGCTGACCAGCAAAAATCAAGCGTGAGAGGGGATCTGGATGTCTCAGTTAATATGTATCTAAAGAGAGGAGGTGATTCTGGACGTAATGTAGTGGATCTTCAAATGTAGAAGTAAATGTCACCCATCAGGACTTGAGAATATGGTTCTTGGTGAGAGAGGAGCAGTTCTCTTCACAAGCAAATGATCCCTCATCTGAAAGCCCTTCCAGTGCCTGACTCGGAAACTCCAGTCAAGGAGGGCGTTCTGTATCTAGGTTCTCCAGTAGTATCTGTTTCTCATGCCTTGTTTCCCATCTCTCTCTTCACTCTCTGTGAATAAGTTGTTAAAAAAATAAAGGAAAACCTGTCTCACCTTAGGATCTGTATATTTTCAGTAGGTCTACCCTCTAGTCAAACCCTAGGGTGAGTGGCCTGTTGCCTGTTTGTGAGTTTAACTAATGCCTTCCATCCACACTTTTGGATATTCCAGGAAAGAAAAGTATGTGTTGTTTATAAAATGCAGCAAACCTCTGGTGTCTGAGTATATGACACTGATGTCTGAAGAGCTCTAGAATTAAATCTGAATCTAAATTTTAAATCTGACCCTTAAGGTCTGTAAAATGATCTGACCCTGACCTGTAGTTCTCTGTGTGCCACTGAACAGTGAGAAAGGTAATTTCTTATTGTCGTGCCTTTGTAATATATTCATCTCTCTTTCACGGGGAATGCTTTATCACCATTCAGCTAAAGCTGTTATTTCCCAAGTACCTGTTTGCTGGATACAGATTTTTTTTTTTTCTGTTTAGCTTTTTATATATGTTTTTGTGTGTTAGAACTCTCTTTTTTTCTGTCTTTCTTTTTGGTGAATGTAGAAGTATCCAGGCCAGCAGGGTAGAAGAATTTAAATATTTAGTACCATGAATATTTTATTATCTTCAGTATTATATTTGAGTCTGAAAAGAATGAAAAGGAACATGTACTTCTGCCCATCTCTCAGGCTGTCAGGAACCTGGGTCCAGCAGCTACAGACTTGCTTAGCAAAATAATCACATGTTAGATATCCTGCTAGGTTATGTTTGCTTAACTGTAAGGAGACTTGCTTAGCAAAATAATCACATGTTAGAGATTATCCTGCTAGGTTATGTTTGCTTAATTGTAAGGAGTTTTAGTCATGCAAGCTTTAGTGTGTAAGATTATGTGACAATGTACATGTGAATGTGTTACAAATACGTGTATTTTTTAAAGCGTAAGCCCAGTAAAGCCAACAGAAACCTTTTATTGACTTCAGGACAGCTGAGAAACTGGAGGTGACTTTATGGTGCTTCTTGGGTGGGTTTTCTTGACCCAGAACATGGCCTCACTTTGTACCTGTGTTCCTGCCTTTTCTCATCCTGCTGCTCAAAACATGTTGGGGAAGATATTTCACCTTTCAGACCTCTTTCCCGCCTCTGTTAGCCATAGCTTAGGGCTTCATTAAGTTGAAGATAAACTTTCTGGCATACTCCTCTTAGCCCGTCCCTAGCAGGGACCTTTGTGGAGATGCTCTGAGCATGCTGTGGCACACGGTGCCGGTGCGAGCCAGCACCTCCAGGACCCTGCACGGTGCCCATGTTATCCAGCACATGATCAAAACAAAAAAATATTTTGAAGACTTCTAAAACATGCCCAGTTAGCATTTATTACGTAGCTTTTGTATCTGTCTGTCTTTAAGGACTAATTTTTCACAGGTTTAAATTTATTAAAAAATCAATATTTTCTTTATTAAAAAACATGTTACCTGGTGTATTTTAATTTTGAGGACTAGAAGCAAGTGAATTTCTATTTAGTCCAGTAGAAAATCCCTCCTCATCTAAAGCTGCTGTTGAACCCAAGGACTTCAACAATCAGACACTTGAGAGACAGGCTGCTGTTCCAGGCACAGATGCTTGTCAAGCTGCCATCCTCTTAACTGGGATTTTCTAAATGTTTAGAGGAGAAGCAAACTTCACTGGTGCATTTATGATGCTCAGAGATTTCTAATGATGCTAACAGTCACGGGAACAGCAAAATAGTGATCAAGGCAGAAGTTAATTAACTCAGTGACTCTGACAAGTTGACCAAACTGGTACAAGTGTCACCTCTCTCCTCAGTAAGTGACATAAGGAAACCCAGTTTCTGATCTCAGTTCAGAATCCTGAGTAGCATCATAGCCCATTTGTGTGGTAGCTTTAATACTCGGCGATAACTTAAGAATATGTTTTATCTCTTAGTGCTAACTTCTGTTTGAAATCGAGGGAAGTGGTTGTATCTTTAACCATTATTGTCCATCTGTAAAGGAAAAAAGGAAAGCAGATGTACAAGCAGACACTAGCTAAATAAGCGGGAAACAAGACAAGCAGTGACCGTGCTGTCAAATACCGAAACGGCTCCGTTCCAGCCTTTGCAGGGCGGTGAGCTGGGGCTTCAGGTTTCCTGCTGGTTTCTGCCGACCCGTATTGTGTGTCGGGCTGATCTCTGGACTGGTTTTCTGTACACCTGACACTGGGAACAGACTGCTCATTAAGCAAAAAGAAACTAACCCTTACCTTTCGCTGACATGTCCTCCTGACAGTTCTCTGCCACAATTAAATACAAAAGCATTTGTTTCGATGACAAGGAGTTTTAAGGATGCCCAGGCGTTCATCTGCAGTTCAGTATAGCCACAGGCAACACTTTTTACATTAAGGAGTTGTGTGACTACAGCTTGCTCTAGGAAGTATAATTATATCTGATATCTGATTATACCACTCTCTTACCTGTCAACAGTCTTGTGCCGAGCATGATTCAGCCAACGCTTTCCCCCTCAAGTACACGGTATTCTTGCAGCAAACTGGAATTCAAGTACTTTACAATAGAGTATACGACTGTCTCCCAGCATTAGTACTATTTCAAGCGTCTGGACTACTCTGTCCTTAATAACTCTCAATTCCAAAAGATCAGCTGAGAAACTTCAGCTTCCTCCATTAACAGAGATGTGAATTACCTGCCCCTATTCCTCTGTGTGTACATGAATATCAGGGAGAGTTTTACAGCCAAAGCACTGTATAGC
>NW_009717575.1:32843-37369 GCF_000703405.1 Apaloderma vittatum | reverse complement strand
TAGTGGCCAGCCCAGCCCTAACCCGCGACAACCTAGAACTCACTAGTACTATTTCTTACACCACATGGAGCAAAACCACAGATGTTTCTAAGCCACAAACACTGCATGTTTAAATGACACGCATGTTTCCAATTTCACTGCTATGACTAGTTTGTTAAGAAATCTAATCCAGTCACAAAAATTAAAAGATAAATTACTCTGATGATAATCTGGAGAAGAGAATGAGGTGGTACAGAATAATACTATTTCAGATAAAATTCAAGAATCAGAATGTGAACTCTATTTGCCTATGAAAAGAATGTGTAAAGAAAACATTGTAAAAGAAGTCTTTAAATTAATTTCTAAAGTCCTATTCTGAACACTTTAAAACGATGTGATGGGAAAGTCCCAGAACAAACCAAGTGCTCTAATATGACTTCTTTCACTTCTAATATCTGTTATTTCCATGTTGAGTATTACTACAGTGACAGTATCATATGCATCTGTGAACTGTAACTGTACACAAATATCTCTTTTCCCTGTATATTAAACAAAGCTGTTGAAAGCCAAAATACTCTACAAGCTATTTCTGCTTTTTTGTTTGCTGTAAGCTACAAAGCCATCCCACCTGTCTCTCTGCCACATGTACTCGCTTCTGGTTTTGTACAGAGAAGATCTGTACTGTGCCGTGGATGTATTAGATCTTGGTTCTATTTCACTGACCACAAAGAACGGTAAGGATTAACGTTAAGGTGCAATGTCTCAGGGCATTTTGATTCTGAAGTGTTTTGACTCCAAAGCAAAGTATCCCCGGGAAAAGCTTGCCTATGTCCAGGAGGACAGCATATAGACACTTCACTGAGAACTGGGTCGAATGAGACCTGTGTTAGCTCACAGACAGCAGCACTTTATGCTGTTTAGAGATCAGCTCATTACCAGGGAAGTAAGAATTTTCTTGCCATGTCACTAGGGTCACATTACTTGTTCGGATGTTATTCTTCAGTCTCAGTTATTCATAATGTTGATTAGCAATTTGAATTGTGGAAAAAGAGACCGTTGGTTCAGATTTCCTTTCCTCACTTTCTTTGCTTAACATCTGCTAATTCAAGGACTGCACAAGGCCTTTCAAAATTCTTCTGCTCTATCTGGAACTTGAAACTGAGGTGGCACAATACAGTGAGAGGGAGATATCAGCTTGTTCTGAAATAAGAAGCCACTGGGACACGCTGTGAGCAGCACTAGAGCTTCCAAAGCAGTCTTGCTAAGCTCCAAACAGATGGATTTACTCAGTACAGCAAAAGGTGAACATGCCAATAGCTATTCAGTGCCCTCATCAAAGAGCTTGAACGAACTGCTGACATAGCCCTGAATTTTGAAGAACAGAGATGTAGCAGAGTTTTCTGGGATTTTTACTTGCTGCACACTGAAGGTCAACACTCAAATACATTTTTCATCATTTAAATGCATGTTATTTTGTAGATGGGGAGGATCAGGAAGTTAATGTGTAGCATGGTAAAATTCACATTCAAGAAGACCTTTTATAGAATTTTAATTGTACAATGCCTGTTATTTCTTTCACTCAGAGCCTTGTACAATTAAAACTCAATATAACTGAGGCAACTATTTAAAAATATCTGCAGGTCTACATTACTATTTCTCCACCTGCTACACTCTGGAATTTACCCAGGCTGATTTCTGTAATGCCTGTGTGGCCAGGAATTTATGGCGCAAAGTGAAAATCGATTTATTGGCACTCCCTCAGAAGGGCTTAGTAACTCACCGACGCTCACATAATGGAACCATCCCCAATTCACTGTGACACTGTCCCAGGTTAACGTGCATTTCTGTACGGCCTGAGATCTGCGTGCCTAACAGAATCTAAGGTGACACATAACTGCAGTAAAACCTTTCATTACTATGATTCCCTTTTGTTAGAAGTATGCTTTAATAGCAGGGACCAGAATAGATGTTCCAGTCAGTAAATGAGTAAGCTTGGTAAGACCTGCTGCATTTTGTGGTCCCTCCTTGTCCCATCACCAGCCACTTACAGACAGTTAAGCAGCACCTGCATAACTAAATTGTCTTCACTGGTTCCCATACCCCATCAACATCATTCCATACTTCATTTGAACCACTGCCCATGTTTCAAACATACAACCAATATAAAATAGGCTAAAACCAGATAACTAATCAACACCTACCCCTACTGCACATTAGCACAGTTGGAAAAATGATGCAGGGATCTCACTGTAGTGATCCTTTCATTGAATTATTACTGTTTCAGTAGACAATCACTCTGAATGTTCCATCATGTCCTAAATATTACTGAAGCCTAAGCAATGTGGGACTTCATTGCTCTACTTCGTCTATGCTAAGCACAGCATTTAAAGTACGTATGACTGCATTTAGAGCATACAGAGATTTCACTCTTGTAAACATGACTGAGCATCAAGCCCAAGAAATTATTAAACTCGTGTGGTGTGCAGTGTAGTTTAGAAAAAGGGCTTTTAATTCAGGACACCTCCTTCTCCTTTGTCTCAATGCCACTTCAAGCAAGCCCAAGGGAAAATGGCAGGCTCAACAACTTTCAGGTACATAAGGGCCAAAACTTTGAAGTACAGGTTAACCAAGACATGCTTGCAAATGTAGGATAATTTGCTTTTTGATGGGTAAATGTAACAGCTGTAGTAGATCAAAAGACTGATCTAAATAGCTGGAACCCTTAGGTACTCTTAAGCACAGCATGTAATCATGAATCTTGCTCCCAGATTCAGGGTTTAAGCTTTACACCATTGCTATCAGTATTTCTCCAGGAAGGTAAGGCTTACCATTAGTGTCTTTCCCGAAGGTAGCAGAGGTTAACAAGCTTGACTTCTCATTACAGCCTCTCATCTGCAGAGACAACACTGCATTTTGCCATGCCTAGGATAAAACGCTGCAACGGAGCCACCCCAGGCATGAAGACAGGAAGGAAAGGAAAACCCTGAGGACATCAACTTCATTTGCGAGGCTGCTGACCAGTTGCATTCCAAACTTTGCCATTCCTGTCCTGTCTCCTTCTGCCTCAACACCAACCATAGCCACAACCAGACTGTGCCACAGGCATTTCTGCTGCCAGTAGGCTGCTATTCCAGGCAGCTTGTTTGCTAATATTTAGCGCCAACCCTGGCTGTTAACCACAGAAAAAGAACTGGTATGCCACCTGGTGCTGTAAAACCATCAGCAATAGGAAACCACAATGTATCTATGTACAAGGAAGGTAAGAGGCAGAACTTTGTGCCAACTTTATTTCTTCCTGCAAGCGTGTGCATTGTGTATTTTTTGTATGTGATGGTGGCACACGCTCCTTATATTGTTACATTCTGTTGTCACAGAGACCTGCAAACATTTCAGAGTTTTAGCAGTTTGAGATTGTATTCACTTAGCTGGCTGCAAGTCAGATGCATCACTAAGTGCTGACATTAAAAGTGAAATTAAAAATCCACCTGACTTACCATCATCTGGACAGATTTGTGCAGTGAATGTGGAAAAACTCCTTGAGCCCTTTCCAGCAGGGAAGAAGTCATTGCCACTCCCAGCAGCACCTCTGTAGGCAAATGGTTTGCAGCAGTTGATGGGTCTGAAATAAGAGAGGCTATTCAGGAATGCTTACGATCTACAGTGTTGGGTTATGCTGCCCCTCTTTTACCCTATTTGCTATGATAATGTGGTGATTGCTACGCATGAAATATCACGTTGCAGCTCTGGACTCAAGACTGCTGCAGTAACAAGCTGGTGGGAGAACTCCAGCAGCTCCGTGTTCCAGGGGCTGCATGAAAAGTCCCCTTGTGGGGAGGTTTCAAACCAGCAGCTGTGCCACCAGCGCATTGCTTTCCCAAAGGGAGTCGGGCCAGAAGATGTGGACTCCCTGCATTCCTGGGTGACAGTTAATATTTTTAAAGATTTTTGGAACATATTATTAAAATCCAAACAGAATATATTTCATTTAAAATACACCCATTTTTTCATGCCTTCATACAGGCCTTCATCTCCCTCTTCCCCCACCTCCAACTCCCTGGCTTTTGCAGTCACTATTAAGGAGATTTTTATTTCTGGAAAACTCCAACAGTGACTCCTTTCACGTTCGCTTTTAAAGGCAACATATGACTGGTAAAGTGTTTACCAGCAAGACAAACCAAGCAAACTTTTTATGTCTCCAAAGCTAACAAAATACTGCTTGGAGCACAGCTTGCCTTGAGTTTCTGCAGGAGCCCAGCTCATTCTGCAAGCGCAACATGAGGAGATGGCTATTTTAATCGTCCTGTAGTTGCCTAAGCATAGGTTCTCCTGTTGATTTAGAACAGTCTCAGCCCAGAACACTAAGCCATAAATACAACTGGCGCTTAAGCTGAAGAAGAGTTAATATTCATCTCTAGCTTTATTTTAAAATATACCTTCAGATCTCTTGATGTTTACCAGACAGTAGTGAGTCACTCCACACAGCTTAAAGATATTTTGGAAAAAGCTGTAGAGTGAGTTTTTGGCGTTGTTTTTCTTTTCTTTTTTTC
>NW_009717575.1:17488-32812 GCF_000703405.1 Apaloderma vittatum | reverse complement strand
TTTTTTTTTTCTTTTTTTCTTTTTTCCACCCCCCCCCCCCCCCCCAGTCACAAGAAGACTTGGCTTAGTTATTTGTTTTTGTTTTGTAGCGGAAGGAGAATTAAGAGTTGCATAGAAGTTAATGAGCATATAACATCCCTCAGCCACGTAGACACTCCAAGATAAATGAAAAGACTTCTGTTCTGACTCAGGTCAGCGATCCTGTGTCGATGAAGCTAGTGGAGTGGTGACAAGGGGCTCCTGCATTCATCCTCTGGGCAGCAGCATCAACTGTGATGAACCTCTGTGCTCAGAGCAAGGAGCACAGTTCCACCAGTGGAAGGAGGAAACAGCAGTGAGGCCGCCTATCCAGACTTGCCCAGTTTGTACTGCTTTATGCCCCTGGCTGGCTGTATGTGACATCTACAGATATTTACAAAAGCGTAGAGACAGAAACGGAGCAGAAGGAATTCAGTCACGCAGTCAGAAACTGAAATCCAGCACGGGGACTCCTGGTATCCTGCCCAGATCACTCCCTTCTGCCCTGCCAGCCTAGAACCTAGAGAAGGCCACAACTAAGTATCTGAATGCCTCCGTCTTCCCCACAGCAAAACTTTTGTCTGGCTAGTCCTTCAGCAACTCGCATGTAAGATCTTGGGCCAACACCATGACCATGCGTGGTGAATGAAGCAGACAAAGCAGAGGCCAGCAACAAAAATGATCCTGTTATTCTGAGGAGTATTTCTGGCAGGATCCAGGAGAGCGAAGCCATGAGGAGAAAGCTGTGTTCCATCTTTAGCAGAATGCCTCACTTTCCTGTACTCTGCTTCTTGACTTGTTTGCTTGACACTTTTTTTAACCATGCTTTTGGGCTTTCCACTGTGTGCAGACAGGACAAATATAGTGACTCACAAGTGTATACCTATTATTTAGTTGTTATATAAAGCCCACCTGAAAGCACCATGAATTCACATTTTAGGCTTGCTGGAAATTTGTTCTGGTCAGTTGGCACCTTGCAGGGATCCTTTCTCATCTCCCCACATAAGCAAATCCTCAACATGTTTTTAACTGGGTATAGAGAAACCCTGTTAGTCATAGCAGTGACCACAGAAAAGGTTTTGCCTTTGAGATTTTTTTATTATTTCACACAGCTTTTCTAGGTAACCTTTCATAACATAGGATGCTATTTGTGCTTTTCATGTGGTGACAGGGGTCACCATCCTGGCAAGTGAGAAGGAAATTTGTTGGAGACTATTTTAGATACCAATTCTTGCTGCACATCATTCATGCAGTCGTAACTTCTCCTTCACTCCCCTACTTAGGTCCTCAACTCCACTCTAATGATGTGGAAAGATCTGAGTCCCTGATAAAGTGGAAACTAGGGTAGGCTGATAAATTACATATTTGTCACAGAAAAAAGTAAGGAATCTTTCTCTAGAGGTGTAATATCATTATTCGGATAAATGCAACAGATGAAGAGAGCTAAGATTTAATGCTTCTCCTCTATTTGTCTTACAAATCCCATTTTAATATGCTTCAGAACACCATCACAGTGAAATACCCTCAACTTTATGCCCCATCTCTATTGCTCAGTCAGTACCACAATGCAGCATCTCAGAAGAGATAGTGTTCTGAGCCAAAGACCAAAACAAGATGCCTCTGCTCTACAGAAGGCTCTGCAAATTCAGGCATCTCCACATATGAGGCTGGCAAAGCAGAGAGGTGCTGTCGAGTGAGCTCCCTTCCCTTCTGCCCCAGCTATGAAGTAAAGACAAGTTGCATAATGCAAAAAAATACCCCCAAACTCTGCTTTTTTTCCAAAAAGGACACTAAAAGGTCATGCCCAGCACTCCTCCCCAAATTTTTATATTATTTTCTGGAAATTCTGCAAAGAATCTGGTATCTTACTGAGGTGTGCTGGAAAGGGTGAGTAGGCAGCCTGGAGAATGCACTGATGCAGGACACGGGAAGCAGGGAAGTGGACACATGGCACCCCAGCCCTTGAGTTACCCACAGCTGGCACTGTAATGAATGGCTCAAGCTCATTAAAGGGGCTTCTTGTTGAATTACTGGCAGAGAAGCAGGGAAGCGCTTTGCTGTGCAGAGTGCCGCTTCCCTGGCTACATCTTCAAAGCCCAGGATGCTCACCAGGCTGGCTGCCCTATGAGGGATGGGCTGCACTTTTCTTAAGCTGACCGGTTCTGTCCTCAGTGTTTCTCACCTAAATCTAAGCCTTCATCAAATCTCACATCTTCCTGTCTTCTTTACTAAACCCTAAGAAGGCAAACATTGCAACTTTGCAGCACAATACTAAAACACATATTTCAATAGTTCATTTTCCTCCTGCCAGCTCCCTCTATCTCTGCAGCTCACCATTACTAGAAGGCTGAACGGGTTTAGGAACCAACGACGTATTCAAAAAGGAAAACTTGGACTGCAAAAGGCTAGAGAGGCTCTTATAAATTGTTTTCTATTTTTAAGCAAAAGACAATCCCAAATATTGTTTACTGAAAATATACAGCCAGCAGTTCTCCACAGTCTTTGGTAAACTTTGCACAGCTCCACTGCAGAATGCGAATGTCCTATCTAGTACCAGTGTCAGTCACTCCCCTGAACAGATTCTGGAAATCCACTCGCAGATGATGCGATCCCCATGTCCTAGGAGTTACGGAGAATAAGCCATGCCCTTGCAGAGCATGCAGCAACCACAGCCAGTCCCTACACATACAGTTCACCATAAAGCATCTGTGACTGAGAACCTCTGCTAAGTCAGATTATCTATTAGCCCCCAAAAAGTTAATGTTTAGCTTTGTATATTCTCCGTTTGTTATTCGTTGCATATATTCCCCACATGCAACTAAGCAGATACTTGACAGGTCTTTTTCCCAGAAGCCAAATGTAATGCCTTGAAATTAACGGGCAATATATTTGGACTTTCAACTCGCATGCCAAGATCAGAAATATTTCTAACTGCTTATAGTTACGGCCACTGTAAATACAGCATATTGCTTTCAGGAGTGCTGCTTAACCTATTCTAAAAGCATCACAGTTTAGTCTACTGTTTAAACACAAGTTGAGTTTTCCAACAGCTGGGACCTGAGGCCAAGCTGCTTTGCAGTCATGTTTTACTGTAATAGCTTAAATTCAACCCAGCAATTCAAGAGAAATGAATTGGCAGAGACACTGAGTTTCATTTAAAGAGTCACACTGAAGCATACACACATTGCACATGCATGCCTGTGCAACACAGAGCCTTGGGATTCAAGCCACAGAAGTACAGCAGCAGAAACCATGACACTTCAGCTTAGACGGCGGAGAACAGACCTGTGATCTCATCTGAGTAAGCTGTGGACTTCCCAGAGAGCTATCCCATGGCTGCTCCTGTGTCTCCAGCTCCTGCCTGCCTGGCTGGTTATGCCTCACCAAGACCAGAATTCAGCTCCTGAACTCGAGATACGTAGATCCAGGGCTTTGGGTTAGTCTCTCCTGACTTTAATGGACCACAAATCCCCTCCGAGCTCTCTTAGATACACTCCCATGGCCAAATGTAAGTGAAGCTCAGGCCTTCACACTAGGAAGGCAGGCAGACCTGGGACTGCGTACGACTGACAGCACGCAGCCCAGCATTTGCGTCTGTTATTGCATCTACCAGCTCTGCTGCTCTCCCCTCCTTCCCTTATTCTTTGGTAACCCTCGCCATATTATTTTGTACAGCAAAACAGCTCATTAAAGAGAAACACGGAGTTCAGCAGCTGTTTGTGTAAGAAGCACTTGTAAGCAGCCCTGTGACTGGAGCAGGGTAGTCCTACAGTTTTCACCTTGCCTGTGCACAACGTGGCAAGAGGCACTCCTAGCACTGAGGTGGAACTGTGAAAGGCAGACAGGCAATACCTAGGGGGGTTAATTATTCTTGGCTTTATCTGCTTGTCAAACAACTAACAGAAAGTCTGTGATCTTTCAGTAGGGTAGATATGATATACGCAAAGATACTGAACAATTTCCTGCATTGCCTAGTAATTTAGAAATGCAGTTTTAAGAGACTGAAAGGTCTAAAGGAAGATCATGTCAAGGAAACAAGGAACTTACCTGAGATAAAAATACCTCTCATAAAATCCCATAGCCTGGAAATGGCCAGTTTAACAATAGAATGACTCTTCTAGGGGGGTGAGTGTCAAAAAGAAGACAACAAATATTAAAGAGCTGAACAAGCTGTTTTATCCACACAACTAGAGACTCTTGAGAGGATGGAATGAATGGCAGCGTGCACTAACGTTTCAGACACAAACATCAAGGTTTATATTCCAGCATAGCTCAAACATGAAAACTGGACTCAGTTTAAAGATTTGTGTCTTGGGCTACTAATGCATGACATGCAAGACTCCTCAGGCATTGTTAGGGCTTCTGAGACAACTAGACTATATCTGTCAATGCTGTGCCCTTGGTCTCCAAGACTCCTCAGATAGTCTTGGGGTTGCATCTTTTGCTCACACACAGCAGGCTACCCGTAAACCAGCACGGGTTTGTACCATTTGTGGCACAGCCAGCTGCAGTGGAGCCTCGCACCTACCCGCTCTCACTGTGCCTCGCTGTCAGTGGTCACCCCAACATCCGCCAGCCCCACAAACCTGGCTGGAGGATGGGTGAGACCCCAAGGGACGGCACTATGACCCACACTAATTCTAGTTATTGCAGATGTTCATTTCTTTCTTTGGATCCAACTGACCTCCTCGTGTACTTTCTGTTTGCAGTGTGCACGGTGCTACATAAAGAACCTGTTTGTTACGGCCACTACTCCATATGTTTGCCAAAACATTTTTTAAAGTATCCAAGCAGTATCAGCATCTCCCCTGACCTCTGACACTGCTCACATCAAAACCTTCTTTTCCATTTTATTTCAACTTCATCTTTGAAGCTAAACATGCCAGGAAGAGTGGTCAGTAAAATCATCACAAAATTTGCAAGCGAAAACTCCAATGTGTCTGTTTGACAGTGGCAGAGTTTGATTTAGTAAATAAATTTGCCAATTTGCATGTCAGAAACACAGCTATTCCTTGCAGCCTTGAATCTCAACTGATGTCCTGGTTTGAGCTAAACAAAACCAGTTCTGTTCAGTGATTTGTACAACTGCAGAGCTAATTCAACTTTTTTTTCATATAGTTTGGAAAAATAGCTATTCTGGTTCATTTATAATATAAATGGCTTTCATAAAAAGACCCATACAACCTATTTCATATATTGTGTAGTCATTACAGGTCTATCAACTTATTGCAAATGGTGATGCTATCACTTACTATCTACATTTTCTATTTCTTTTTCCTGTGTCTCATTCTGATACCTACTGTGATCACAGTAAAGGGCACTGCCACAATGAAATAATTCTTGGAATAACAAATACAAACACAGTATTTATTAATCCAAAAAAGAAAGACAAATTAGAAAACATGAGCTAATAGGAAGCAGTTTCCCAATAGGGGAGTCAAGTGTCATTGTTGTGCCTATTAATCCATATTTGGAGTTTGAAGTTTGTCCTGTGTGTGGTGTGTTACAGGCTGAAGAAAATAAGTAAATGAGGCTGGGCTGATTTTGAGGAAAGGAGCAGTGGAGGCTCCAGAGATCTCTGCTTTTGTAATCAGGTTAGGAGAACACAAAGGTAAGTGAGATAGAGCAGAATTTCCTCTGCTGATGAACATGTGCTGGCCAGCTAAACATGTGCAGCCGTTTTCAAAGCAAGGACATTTAGACATGAAGATGTTCACCCATGTCCATCTACTTGAACTGCGTGTCCAGTGCAACTGCTCTCATACCAAAAGCAAAAACAAGAGCAAGGAGCTGCTCTTTTTAGCCTACCTAAGCATGAGCGCTGCAGAAAGCAGCAGTAATAAGTTAGCCTGTAGCAGTCTCAGGGTACTACATTCAACAGAGCTCATGTACATTCTCCTGAAGGACAGCACACGGTCAGATTATCTTGGAAAACAACAAAAGAGTAAAAATTTCAAACCGCATTAGTATTTTGCTAAACTATGTTACTCAGGAAGATGGTCTGCAGTGAGATCACTTCATATGCCCTGAGAATATGGACAGGACAAACATGTAGTTCTTCAACAGATGTAGTAGAGGGCTAACGCGGTTACGGACTTGGACTATGGCACTGCCCAGGTCTAATCACAACAAACACGCACTTCTCTAATTTTCCTTACCTAATGGCCATTTACCACAACTTTGTCTAATTTCTACAGCACTATGCCCTGGAAGTGATGTCCCGTCTTTTTTTCTGTTCCCGGAATTATATTCCCAAACTTCCAGCTGGTTAGGAAGGTCCTGCATGCAGCAACAACCGTGTGCTGACAGCCCACATGCTTCAACAAACTCAGCACACCCCTTCATACAAACATGCCAAACAGTATCCTGCTGGTGCTTAAAATGGTGCTTGAAAAGCCACGTTTAAAAAAAAATTGACTACAGCTCACATCCTCTCTCTCTAGATTACATCTGGATGAACCCAAACAAGCAGAATTACTGTCTAGTTTTACAAAATACTATGGAGAAGTGTGAGGGAGGAACCTTCCAAAAGGCTACAAGCCATTGACTAGTTGCTGCTGCTCTCTGCAACCTGCCTCTGCCTAGCTTGGGAGGACAGGGGTGCAGATGAACAGCAGCAATGGGCCAAAATCATGCTCTACAGGAGGTCCCTGCCTGGGATCTAGACAGAAGCGAGTCATGCTCCAGTCAGCCTTCTTTTCCCTTTATCAGCCTCATAAATGACAGTAGGAAAAAATAAGTGAGTGACAGTAGGAACAAATAAGCGAGTCTAATAATATTGGGCAATTAAACAGTAGTTGATAAATAAAGATGCTGAAAATAAAGTTTGACCAATCAAAACTAAAACATGCTACAAAGCTGCTACTGAGATGTAGTAAGGAGTTAATAACAATTATAAATAATAATGTACTCAACTGAAACCAACAGCCCCTCCAACCCCATCCTTTGCTCCTCAGCTAACCATGGTGCATTCAGTTTAAGATGATATTCCTCCCTCACCTTCAGAAGAGGACATTAACCTGTACCCTGTGCTGCTCTTTACTCCTCTTTATACATGTCCTGAACATAACACTGCACTCTGGGGCCATTTCTTCATGAATTCTCACTTCTCCCTGTTTCATGTGTTCCCCTGGTTCCAAGAGCTTTCACCTTAAAACACATCCCTTCCTGACAAGCTGGGTGGTTTTGTGGGAAGCACCGATGGTCCCCCTGAGTTATTAACAGGCCCACACACAGCCTCACTTCTACCCCCTCCCCCTCCAGTCCTCACAGGGCCCCATTATGCTACATCCCACTGATTCAAAAATGGGACTTGAGGGAGACACTCTGAAACAAGCTAGAAAAACTCTCCTGTGCTATGGCCCATGAGAGGACACCTTTTTAAAGCATTTGCATCTCTGCTAAATAATTTCTGAAGTTCCATATTTGACTTCCTTCTTGAAATGCCAGAGCCTGCCTTGTGAGGAGCAAACTAAAACTGAGGTAACGAAGGACATGATCAGTTTTCTGAGGGTGCTGTGACCTAGAGGCAGGTCTGATTACATCATTTGTTTTGGGTTGAGCCTCAGGAGCTTTATAAAAAGCAGTCCTAAAAGGAAGGAGAGAGACAAGGGGAGAGAAGGGCAATGAACCATTAGCAGAAGCTCTGTGTGTGCATTCTGACATTTGCCACATATCTCTAAAGGAGTTTCTTCAGAGTACAGAGAAACCTGTGAAGTGTCGGAATATTACAAGTCTTTCCTTGAGATGTCAGCCAAGAGCTTCAGTACAGTCACAGCTGCTACTGTGCTTTTTTTCCTGCTAAAGACACAACTCGCAATGCAAACGCCGTTGAATGGTAAAGTCTTGCAACTTTCTGTTTTATTGTCAGTTGTAACTTAGGGTAGCTAATGTATGCAGAAAACTGGCATCTTTTCATTAATATTATCTCAGTAACATGCTCAAAGTTGTATATTTCAATTTATCAGAATTAGTATTCTGATATATGCAGGAAAAAGAAATTTGTCTTCTGATTTACTTTGCACTAGAGACTTCTTGCACACTCAGTATGCCTTGCTTTGTGATCTCTGTGTTTGTCACAGAATGAAGGAGAGACTGGCTCTTCTCAGAGTTAGTGCAAGCATCATACCTTTCCCTCTGTCCTGCTTATTTTTAAACCAGAGGAAAAGAACGCAATCCCTGTGAAGCTCTCTTATATTTGAACAGGACTGATTTCAGTAGCTCAGAACTCCTCACTCTCTTTTTAGGAGTTAATGTTTATCTAGTCAAGCTGATTGTAATCAATTTTCATCCCCTCCAGCTAATTACAATCCACCTAGGGTGATTATAGGATATGAGGGAGAGTCACTGTAAAAGGCTCTGTAAGAGGACTTACTCTGCTTGTATATTCATGTGTCCAAAAGAAGAACTGAAGATTCAGGAGTAATCCAGAGCCATGAGTTTCACACAGAGCTCTGCTAAGACCAGCATTTTACCTTTTTTTTTTTGCATGAGCTACATAAGGGGTGGAATTAAAACTTTTAAGGTCATCATCTTATGGTGGGCATACACCCTCTGAAAACCGGCTATATTCTCTAGCAGAATCTCCTTCCCAAAGGGTAGAGGTTCCTAGAGGTTGGTGCTTTCTGTGACAAAACAGAAGGTTTGGAAGTGAAAAGATCTGTCAAACAGATATGTCTTATGATACATCTTGAAGGGAAAGCTGGAGAGTACCTGCCTTTGAATTAATCACCCAGTACCAAGAACAGACAAGAACTACAGCATCTGCCTGTCTCTGATATCTTCCCAAGTCAGAGACACAACTAACATAGACTATCACAACTAAAACCATTCCCACTTTCCTGGCTCCCAAGTGACAGTGGGAGCCTATCTGTTCCCTGGGTATTGACCAGCGAAACACAGATACATTGGCTCTAGGAACCTCTTCTGCCATGCACGGGCAGGTCAGCACTCACCCGCACACGAACAGAGAGGCAGGAACGTCGTCACAGGTACAGGTCACTTTTGCAGCTCTACATGTTCAGTCAGATAAAATCAAGAAGATTCTGCTATCTGGTCATCTGTTCATCTCTGATCTAAGTTAGAAGAAATAAGCATTAAATGTGCCTCAGTCTTAGCAACACTAGTTGTTACTATTGCGCTCACATCAGTAAAGTCATAATGGTGGTGAACTGCAGATCAAAATGCTCACAGGCTAACGAAAACTTCACTTGGCAAAAGACTTTAAGCTTTCATTTATTTTTTATTCCAATTGGCATAAAACATCCAAAATATTGAAAACCTTTGAAATCAACTGTTTTGAGGTTGTTCGAGATTATAAAGACCATAGTTTTGACACGTCATACACATTTTAATGGGCAGTAAGACCACAAGCAGAGAGTAATTGTTGTAGTTAAGCCAATATTTGTTCAAACTCCGCTCAGATGAGTATGTTGCATTTTCTAAAACCTTCTGACACTCAGTTGCTATCTTCATGCAAGTTTTACCTACAGAGGTAACTGATGAGAGGATGTAAGCCCCAAAAAGTTAATAAGAGATAATCCCCTGCAGAGAGAAGGGGAGAGGAGAATGAGATTTCTCATCTTGAAATCTAAGACAGTACATGAACTCCTCTACACGAGGAACCTGGGGACTTCAGCCAGGATGATTACACATACCTCATTTTGAAAATTACAGTGTAAAAGAATAAGGCACAGTGGTCCTGATGAACTGGAAGCTTCCAGCACATGCTAATACAAAAGAGTTAAGTGCAGCTGTTTTGCGCATCCCTACAAATTAATCCCAAACACAGAGTACAAGAAATGCAGCCAAGGACCATGTACGGAAAAGACATGTGCATGTAAGGATAAATATTTGTCTGCATGCATGCACGCGTACGTAGGCATACTAAGTGTTTGCCAGACTCATAATTCCAAGCAGAAATAAAATTAAATTTGCAGAGAGTAAAGATGTGCATTAGCCTGATAACCAGCACTGTTCAGGTCTGTCAGGACAAGCACCTGTAATCACACCGCAAGCTGAACAAATTTAAGTAGGTTTCAGAACCAATAAATAAATAAATTTCAAAAGAGCATTTAATAAATCAAGACATTTCCAAAGACATGCAGAGACACTGTCCCAAGTTCAGTTCCCTAATCAAGGGATGAATACTGATCATTTTAACACTCACTCAGCCCCCTGGGGTTCTCTGACTTATATGGGTTCGTGTCTCATGCTCCCTTTTCAAAGTTCATCTATTCCTATTGTTTCAGTTGGCAAATCCCAGATCTGCTGTAGAGAAAGGACCACCCATCACTTCTCAGGGTAGCAAGTGGTAATCCATCGATGTCTTCCAAACTCCTCACCTGGGCATGAGGGCTTTCATTGTAGCTACACCCCAATTATATTCCTTAGTTTCCTAACCGGAAAAAAATTAGGGATCTACCCACAGAGTCTGTGGCTGTTCCACACACATACAAAAAGAAAAATACTGACAAAAGTTTTGCTTCAGGATTTAAGGGACCACAACAAGGTCAACCCTATGAGCAGGATCACAGGGAAATTACAATTTGAGTGAGAAGACTTCATAACCTTTGAAAGTGTTTATGTTTTGCTCAACATCTAGGGCCAGAAAGACAGATAAAAGTATTATAAAATTCAGTGTGTGAGTTTAAGCACCAATTTGTTTCTTTACAGAGTATGATCAACTTCAAGTATTCACAGTAACATTTCCTTTGTCTTTAAACAGGGTCAAAATGGTCTTATATTGGTAAGTACTAACTAATTTGTACATACTAAGTTGTGTCTTTGTTCTGTGCTTTAATGACAACATGCCAAGTGTATTCTGGTGAGGACCTTCTAGGTTCACTATCTTTAGTTGCTTTTGGATGTGGCCCATTGTCTTGAAATCTGTTACCCATGTATCCATCCATCCATCCGTCCGTCCATCCATCCACGCCATTTAGTATCTGAGTTATTAAGAGTCAGTTACCGGGTTCTAAATTGCTTTGCAGGATGGCAAGAACTTCAGCACCCTAAGACTGGCCATAGAAGTGCAGAGGTTCCCCAAGGCCCAGTCACAGACCACTCACAGAGCAGCAGCACGTTTCAGCCTAGCTCTGTGAAGAGCACGCCTCTCCCTGCCCACACGGGTCTTCATTTTTAAGTACAGTCAGAGCTCACTATGTTACCCGAATCGTGTTACTGGAGACTCAGCTCCCTGAAAATCCCAGCACTGACAAGGTAGAATAAATGATGTTCAGGAAAGCAGTGTTATTTTGTACACAAGTTCTTTAAGTCAGCTACTCACCCAGAAGGATCTGATAGCTGCTCAGGAAGAATAATCTAGACATTTTATTCAATTGATCAAATCCTCTGGTCAGGTATTTCCTCATTCCTTATGGCAGCCTACCTCCCACGAAAACTAAGGGAACAGGAAAGAAAGTCAAGCCATTATATTCACAGCGCAGACTGATGTCAAGATGAGGGTCAAGGTACAAGATTAAGGGTGGAGGAAAAATCTAGGTGCCGACTGTCAACAAGAGTTGTATTTGTTCAGCACACCAATAAAAACTGAATGTTGATATGGCATTAGCAGCTCAGGGCATGGTGGCAAAGCAAGATGACACTGCACGTGATCATGTCTTATCTTTCCCACGCAAGCTCTCCAAAGAAATGAGTATTTGGCTTAGTTGTTATGGAAATTGTTGCATTAGATACAATAAATACAAAGGCTAAACCTCCTCTCTATTTGCCTCTTCCTCAGCCAAACCGCAGTGATGCTATTTGTTCTTCCTGATTTCACTGCTCCTGTGATGTTAAGTAGATGAAGTGTATCACGAGAAAAGTGTTTTCAGTTAAAGCACATAATGAATTATTTCGATGCCCCATAGCTCAGGACAGCACGTGTATACAGCTTTTGGCAATGTTGCTCTGTCGCTGGAAGGTACATGCCTGAAGTGCTCTGCCCTAAAAGGGAACTGGTAGTATTAGGGGGCTGGGCTTCAATTCTTTGGATTTCAGCTTTCTGCTTCTGTAACGTAAGAGGGCTGGAATGAAATCAAAGAACCAGAATCACTCCTTGAGAGTGGGCAAGCAGCTACAATGGAGAAAACTAGCTTTGCAGCCAAGTTTAAAGTAATAGCTCCAGTGGAATCATTAACTTGCTTTAGAATGTGAGGAGACAACTTCATGCTACAACGTAGACAGAAGAACTGTTGTTAACAGGTATGAGGCTAGGTGAGCTTGCAAACTCTAGTTTTACTGTTGCCAAGTACTCCAGTTCAGTGAGATGCTGAGAACTTGTGCTAAGGCTCCTCCACTTCCCCCTTAGGAAATGGCAGCTTTAGCGAACACGCTAGAACATGCCCAAAATTTCTCCTACAACACTTGAATGAAGCAGCAGGAACAGCTACAGCCTTTGGCAATTCCTCTATCTCACAAGCTTCCCTCTGAACACATACGCAGAAGACACGGGCACATTGGATACATGCACACAGAATGGTACCACTGAGCTCTGCCTGTGCTCTGAGCAGAACAGAAACTGTGTGGTCACACAGGAATGTGGCAGGAAGCCTGGACTCAGCGTTCACTACTAACCCAGTCCTGGGCCAACAGCAGCTATACAGCTGCCAGCTGGCTGAAAACAGGGCAGAATGCTCTGCCTGGCTGCAAAAATACCACAGGCATTGCCTGCATTACTGACCCAATGCATTTTCCTACAGATCAAGAGAACTTGGATACCCCGAGAGAAGCTCAAGCCATATGAATATTAAGTGGCCATCAGAACAAAAGCCTCTCGGTAACACTGGTGGATTATAGGCCTGTTTTCTTTTTGAAATCAGCCAATATACACATCCTGGGAGAGGACACCACTGCTGTTTTTAAAGGAACATCTGTTCTGCAACACCCTGCAGCACTAGGGCTGCAGGGTTGGCTGAAGGTTTAGGCATGGACAGCTAGAAGCTGTCAGAGGTGATACGATGGACACATGCAGCCATGGTGCTGAGGGTATTTTGCTCAGCTCACGGTGCAGCTGGGCAGAAAAACTACTTTATTTACAGACGTTCTTTATAAAACAGCGTTGAGGGCACAGCCAGGCTCAGCATTATTTACAGCATGGTAGGGGAACATGGAAACTCATGGGAAAGAAGGCAGCCCGCAGACTGGATTTGAGGAACCTGAGTGTGCCCTCCCTACAGCAGGGAGTGCTCATGGCTGCACTGGGAGCGGTGGCAGCAGGGGTCCTACTTCCACCCACACCAACAGCTCTGTACCTTAATCAGCTCACTCCAACAGCTGAATAGTGGCGTTGAGCGTGCAGCACAGGCCCACGGTACAATTACTACTCTGCTGACGCAGTCCTGACAGGATACTCATAGCAGCAAACATCAGCTGAGATGCCCGGGTCTCTCCTTTTGTCACAAATATTGGCACAAAAGGAGGAAGTTAACTGCTAAGGTATTTTTTAATACCTTTTGGGACTTGTAGTACAGGCCAATCTTAATACATCCACATGCTACTCTGTTAAGTAGTGATGAGACAGAGCCTTCATAAACACAATGTGATTTCCACTGAATTTATCTGAATGTGCTGGCACAGAAAAAGGAAAATCTGGTTCACAATCAATCATTCATTCTCAACAGAGCTAGCTGAAAAATGCCTTCCAGCTGTGTGGTTTATCTACCATGGAAATCTTAATTTCACACACACAAACCCAAGCTATGGTGAGCTCGGCTCTTTCTGTGACAGGAATTTTGAGGCACCAAAATTAGGAAGACTACGTGACAAAAGGCAGAATTTCTAGAAAAACTGGTTTTGTACTAGAAAAGGCTTTTTGTTTGCTTTGCTTTGGTGTTCTTCTAATTGAGCAGTAGAGAGAAACAAGCAAAAACTGCTGTAGCTTAGAGGCCTGTGAGTGGAGTTGCAGATTTACCGCTAGTAAAGACCAAGGTACATAAAGACTGCAATAACATAAATAAATACATAAAGACTGCAGAAAAGACAGAAGCTTCTGTTCTGACCTGCTGATGTTGGTGTGGAAGTTCCCATACTCTGCTGTCAACTCTTAAGGGCATTCAATTCATCCAGACATAATACTGAAAAGTGAGTGGTACAACACGGTTTCCACTGGCTGGGACCAGACTTCTATTTCATGCATCAATTAAAAATTACCTATTTAATTATCAAGTTTCCAAACCTAACAGGTGTGTGATGTATTAAAGTCTTCTTGCGAACTCACTATATTATCAATGCGCAGAAATGCCAAACCTTTTAAAATTACTGAAATCTTTTTACAGCAAAGGCTTCTAATGAATTTTTCTGACACTTAGCTCCCTGAAAAGAGCTCCCTGAAAAGTGTCATTATTTTGCACTTCAAGCTTCAACCTCAAGAAACCATCATTTCCTGGCATAGCCTGATAATTATTTCCCTGGGAAATATTCTTCAGTATGTATATCCCATAGTATGGAATTCATGCTCTACTGGAAGAATCTGTTATCTGCCCAAAAACTATGTAGAGGATAGTGTACAGTCTTTTATAACATCAGCATAACACTTAGTAGCTTCTAAAAAGCATTTCAATAACCCTAAGATAGTACCATGAAGATCTAAGAGGAGAGAAATTAATGTGACTGGCAGTGAACTGGAGCCAAAGATGTATGTTGCATCAACATCAAGGCCCATTTTTACCAAAAAGCCTGGATGGAGTCCATGGATGAGTATTCACACGGCAAGCAATGTCATGTACTAACCTGTCTTGAATGATCTTGAAGAGCTTTAACTAGGAACTACGTCTGTCTTTGAGCACCAGAATTGAACTTGACAATTCTGCCACATGCACTATGTTCAAGACAGACTCACCTCCACTAGGCATATCCTTGGAATCTATCTTGCACATAAAAAAAAGGTGAGCCTCTAATAATATTCCCCTGACTGTTAATTTTCCTTCAGAAAAGATCTGAAGTTGCTTTGTCACAGATGACACCAGATCTAGCATCAGAT
This sequence comes from Apaloderma vittatum, assembly GCF_000703405.1. Classification (NCBI taxonomy): domain Eukaryota; kingdom Metazoa; phylum Chordata; class Aves; order Trogoniformes; family Trogonidae; genus Apaloderma; species Apaloderma vittatum. Next base: position 17,814 of record NW_009717575.1, on the reverse strand, counting down.
TCTGGCATTCACAAGTCATGGAAGGTGTTAACATACTGAAGAGACTTCAAAGAAGCCACAAGGAATATTACAGGTTCAGAAAAGAAGACTTGCAGCCAAAGACTCAGGGACCTCAATCTATTTAGTTTAAGAGAAGTGAGAAGCTCTGTCCTCTGTGTATGCCAATGAGGAACACAAGTGTGCTAACAGGAGGCTCTTTGATTTCTAAGCAAAGGATTAAAAGTGATCACTATCTAAATGAAGGCAAAGCTAGACAAACTCACGGTGAAAAGCAAGCTGCCAAGGAGAGTGATTATCCATTAGGTGCTAATGAAGTTATCTTTTGC
>NW_009717575.1:0-17457 GCF_000703405.1 Apaloderma vittatum | reverse complement strand
AAGAGCGGATGTTTTTTCACTTCTGAAGGATATGGCCTCACTGAAGTAGAAATTAATCCAGGGAGATCCAATGGCCTGCGTTATACAGATCGGGCTGGGTGATCCCAAAAGACCTTCCCTCCTTAGACAGACTCACGATGAATCTTCAGAGTCAAGGAGAAACACAATTGCAGTTACCTCTGTTAGTCTTTAAATCCTAATGGTCTCAGTTTGCAGCTTGTGAACAGCTGCTAGCTAATAACGTGTAATTAAATCAAAGGCACAATTAAAAACCATCACAAGAGGGTCAGAGGCGCTGTGGCTGGCTGTGGTGCTGCTGCCTGCAGCCCTAACGCGGTGAGCTACCAGCCCAGCAGCCCCCTCAGAGTACAACATCAACAGTGGTTGAGTTTGTCAAAAAATGGAGGGGCAGGAAAGTGCCTCTTCGGGACACTTTTCTTGGCATTCAGCCCTTCCGTATCTAGTGGCACACTGAAAGATGAAATTAAATTAAAAAAGGTCTTAAAAACACAGAAATGGCTCCTTTTCCAAAATTTGGGTAAAGGCTGAAACAGGGGAGTTTTTATTATTAATTGCATGGTTAAGGCTTGACAAATATGTCTCTGTTCATTTACACAGGTCCTGATGGAGAGAAGGCCTGGCCAAAGTCATACCCATTTTGTGGAGGAGTATTCCAATCGCCAATAGATTTCCACAAAGATATTCTCCAGTACGATTCTAATCTCTTGCCTTTAGAATTCATGGGCTATAACGTGCCCTCCACTGACCAGTTTACATTGATCAATAATGGTCATTCAGGTAAGGCAGCTCAATGGCAGCAAGGGATTGTGAAGGAAAGAGTTGCTGGAGCTTGTCACTTTTTATTTCACGGGTGAACTACTTCCATTATCAGAGGAAATTAAGCTGTGGTGATGAAGCTTTCACATCAGCATACCTACATCTAGAGAACAGGCTAGGGTAACTTGGGAATGCGTAACGGGATTTTCAGTAAGCCAAATTAACAGTGGGTTCTAAATAAACTCTAGGCACGTCAGAATTAATTCCAAAGCTTTTCTTATTACTTTGGTTGGAGCGCTCTGAAACAGCAACAACCTTTTGTCACAGAAAAATAGAGGCAGAAAAATAATTAGAAATAGTGTACAAACATGCCCTCCACTGTAGCACTAACCCCAAGTGTCAGTACAGCAGATAAAAGCAGAGGAGACGCAGTTGCATACAGATCTACTATAGTGACACAACACTGGTAAGCTAGTCCTGCCGTTTTTTGTTCCTTCCTGAAACATTTGGAGACATAGAAGTATGAACAGTTACAAGACCCTGTGTGCTTGAAAGCTGTGTTATCATTTGCTCCCATCTGGTTTTGGTCTGCTCACAGTGAAAATGTATCTGTCGCCTACGATGTACATCAGAAACCTCCCGTTTGAATACGCTGCATCTCAGCTTCACCTACACTGGGGAAACAGAAACAAGTCAGAGGGCTCTGAGCACACAGTCAGTGGGAGGCACTTTGCAGCTGAGGTAAGACAAGCACATATCAGGGAAAGAAACTGTTGTTTCAAAGTGGGATGCTTATCTTGGCTGTATGACTGTAAAAGGCTGCAAGGTCCTAATCCCAGTATTTAGGATCTGGCTATATACTAAAAAAAAATACATTATGCACCAGAAGAAGGATGGACTCCAGTGTACTTTCATGAATATGCTACAAGTGAAAGAGTTAGAGTTTTGGATCTAAACTCCGGGCTAGCACTAGGTTACCTGAGTAATTTCCAGCAGATTGCTAGATATTTGACACCTTGGTTCTTCTCTGCAAACCAGGGGTATCTCTTAGCTGCACAACGTAGTTTCTGTGTCTACCTTTACTCACCTTCTTCTATGCAATGAAGAACTATTTGTTATTTTCTGTCTAATTCTAAACTATGGATTCGGGAATAGATTCTGAAAAGCAGTACCAATCGAATATTTACCCCAAAATGATTTAAAAAAAAAAAAAATCAGTCAGAATAATTTTCTTCCATAACAGCACTGTAGGAATTTGTTTCTTCTCTAGTTACATTTAACACCAGGTTTTGCATTCTAAGCATCAGAGAGTACTAAGGCGTTACTTTTCCAGAAAAATTTACTAGTAATACTAGCCAAGACTCCTTGGAGACGAAATGATTAAACCTCCTTCCCCCCTTCCATTATGTAGAGGGGGGGTGTAACTTGGCTACAGTGGGGCTGGGAGTGGGACCTTTTGTTCTCCAAAAAGATCTTACTACTACACCCAGAAATCGCTGAGCCATCCCACTGTATTGTCTTAGCCTGATGTGGCTGCACCCGTCCTTTTCAGCTGTGAAATGCCGCAGATACCATAACGTAGTATCTCCTTCTTTGTAGCTGCATATTGTACATTATAACTCCGAGAAATATCCAGATATAACAGCAGCAATGGACAAAGCAGATGGACTGGCGGTTTTGGCTATTCTTCTCGAGGTAGGGTGCAGGACATCGTTTTGTTTTGGTTTTTTGTTAATTCTCATTATATAAGCTCACTTGCTAGCAGCTCAAAGAGTTTGACAAAGATTATGTGTTAAATTTCAGTTCACTCAGAAGCTGTAGTGTGAGAAGTGCCAGAATACTATATATCATGCTAGGAAATAATGCTGGGATTCTGGTTATTTCTAAGCAATGATGTTTAAAAATCAAGTAAGGGAACAACAGAGATTAGGTCTTTCGAAACTCTCAGACAGCTGGTGGCTACTACAGTTGATCTAAGGACACCAGTTTATTATGTCTGGTTGTCAGGGGAGTTGCTAGGCATCAACTCTAAAGAATTCATTAAAAAGGCATTGATTATTAGACTGAAAAGCTGCTGTTGAAAATCATGGTCTTGTTTGATAGTCGAGGTATAGCCCTTGCCAACAGCCCCACAGTACCCAGCAGCATCATTCTTTACCTTCCTGTGAGGAGCAGCAAACTGAAAATGGATTGTGGGTGGAAAAATGTGGCTTTGACTAGAAACCAGCAGATGATCCGAGAAGCCTGTCAGTTGAGAACTTAGGCCCGTAATGTTCTCTGAGGAAATGTTCTCGCTTCATTTGCACAGCATGCTGAATGGGCAAGGGCAATAGGGTCTTTCAAGTGCCTACAAGAAGTCTAGAGGGCAGTTTTTACGATAGTGCCGTGACAAAACAGCTCTAATCGCTCTGGAGCAAGCAAGAGCATTATTGGGGTTCTGAGGATAGCGTTAATGTTTCGAGTAAAAAGAGTACTTATGCCATTCTAGTATATGACTATCTGGACAGTGGAGACACTTGCCTTCTGACAGAGGCCATCAAACACCGCTGTCTGCTGTGCGCAGAAGCGAAACTTCCTGTTCAGACTGCCGTGATTTGTACACCTGTTAACATCCTGCTCATTACAGATCGGACCCTTCAACCCGTCCTACGAAAAGATCTTCAGGCACTTCCGGAACGTGAAGTACAAAGGTGAGTGGCCATAAGCCTGCGGGAGTGAGAACGGCTAAGGGTATGTCACCCTGAGAGGGACTGGGCTGGCTGAAGAAACAGTCCAGAAGTGCCAGGCAGACCGGTCACAACCTGTGAAGGACTGACAAAGGCAGTGCATTTCTGTGCTAGCATGCACTACGTGTTTCTGACTGGAACATATTTCTTGCACATAGTTGTTTTTTAGTTAATATGGCCACAGTTAATCTTATCTAGGACAGGATGTGTGCACAGGAAACCTAAAAAGCTGAATTCCGTACTAAACTGGGATGATTTCCATTAAAATGTGTTTTTCTTTTCCTACTGATATGACTGAAAGCAGCCTACTTACTGAAAAGGAAATTCACTTCACTGCTACACTACTAGTGTAGCAATGACTCAGCATTTAACATGAATCCCCTGTTTTAGATCAGACGGTCCGAGTCCCTGGTTTCAATGTTCAAGAACTGCTTCCTGACAGACTGGATGAGTATTACCGCTATGAAGGATCCCTGACAACTCCTCCTTGCTACCCTAGCGTTCTCTGGACAGTTTTCCGACATCCTGTTAAAATTTCACAAGAGCAGGCAAGTTTAAATATGGCACATGTTTTCCTGATTGGTGTCTGCTGAAGAACAGTAAATGCATATTCTCATTTCCTGTATTTCTCTTATGTGCCTGTAAAACTGAATGACCATTGCTAATATCCTTGGAGTGGGAAGAATGGAACAGAATTGACACAAATCAACACCCTATTCTGTTTGTAGTTAGCAGGTTTTCAGTTGACCAGAACAAAGGACAGACAACTGCACAGCAGTTGACACAGTTACAGCTTGAAAAGTCCCAGTCAAGGGAGATTAATTTCTGTTTTCACTATGGTTTTACTCCCTGCTTTGAATCTTCTCACGAGTCACTTCTAGATCTTTTTTGTTCAGGCTTCATGTCTGAACCCTATTCACTAAATATTTTAGTGCTACTTTGATCCTGACTGACTCAGGTCTGATAAGGTAGGTAAACGCCAAGTTTCTAAAAACCATGTGATGTGTTGTTTGTCAATTTTGAAGCCCCTGGCTTATGTTTTTTTTGCTCATGCAGTTAAGGTTTTTTTGTTCTTAGGTGGCCACTTACACAGACTATAAATTCCCAATCACAACCTTACCGATTCACCTAATTATAAACACAGGGGAACGATGTTATTATCAAAATCTCAGATCTAGTGACTGCATGTTCCTTGTTGTGCAACTTTGCCCACTCTGCCTGATCCTGTCTTTACCAAAGCAGAAAGCTCTTTCATACAGTAGCTTTTAGTACTGCTTAGGAGCTAGATTGTGCTAGTGAGAACATGCTGCAAAAAGCCACCATGTTCCCTCCCATCCAGTTTTCCTGGTGGATAATTACTAAGCAGGATTAATTTTATCAGAACATAAACACAATACAGGTGTGGGTTTGGAGATGTCACACGGTTTACACATTATCCTCTACTGGGGCTCACAGGCCACATAGGACTTAAGTACCACTTCATGCATTGCCTTCCCTTTGACCACACCTTCGATTTGAAACACACACTCTCAGTGATCATTCACTGGCATTGCTTTTTCTGTATTCTGGGAGCTGGACAGGGTGTTTCTCTTTGTAGTTACTGGCACTGGAAACAGCCATGTACTGCACAGAGCGCGATGACCCAGAACCTCTGGAAATGGTCGATAACTTCCGAAACGTTCAGGAATTTCATGAAAGACTGGTTTTTATCTCCTTCCGTGAAGGTAAGTTGTATGAACGCTTCTATGCAAAGAAACAGTGCCCAGTGATTTGTCTAAACTTGAAATACAGAAGCGGCAGTCCTATTGCGCTCTGCCACTACAAAAATATAGCGATCTCATTTCTCCACAGTTCACGCTGTTCCGTTTTCTTTTCTTAACTGCATTGTTGCATGGGCAGGCATACAAGAACGAGGTATTCAGAAAGTACATGAGAAGTTCTTAATCTAAAATGGGTATCAGGCAAGGCCTGCAATCCTACTGATCAAAGGCAAGGAGGTAAAAAAGGAAGACCTTTTGGCTTTGTCATGCTTAGCAGAAATACCTGCTGTCACTCCATAAACTAAACAGCTCCCTACAGCTGAGCTGCTTCAGCCAGCACAAGTGCTTGAGCAGGCCTTTTCTCACCAGTGACATTGGCTGGTTCTCAGCAACAGCAGGACTGTTTTTACACAGATCACACATTTAAAGAGAATCACAAGTTTTCCTTTCAGGGAGACTGTTTCTGGAAAATTACACACAATCCAGACAGGTCCTTCAGGAATTCAAACTTGATAAAAATAACTCCTAACACTGGATTGTTTGATCCAGTGTTACAAATTTAAAAAAAATAGCCATCTTACAAGGAAGAACTTACTTGAAAGCTTAATTATGCAGTGTTACACAACAACAGTGTATCGGTTCAGGGGCAGGTGCATAAAATCCTGGCTCTGTGGTGAGAAGCTCAGCTGTGCCCCGCAGTAAGGCATTCGAGCACATCGGTTGTGCAAAGTGTACCGCTCCAATTTCTGTGTTGTCTTGCAAACACTCTGAAGCAGTTGTGAAGCTGGCACATACACTGAAGGCAGATTAATCGAGGCAAGCCACTATAATAGTATAGAAATAGTATAGAGAAAAAGTGGACTCCACAAAAAAGATTGGACAAGCAGCAAACTTTCACATTAATAAAACTAGTTAGCACATCATTTTGACTTTGCCTGCCAGTTTCTTCACTGTTTAGATGAAAGAACATAGAATATAGGAGCTGTCTATACTGGGAAATTTCACACGATTCCCATTCACAATTGCCATTCAACCTGTCATAGTATATCTTTTCCAATGTAAAGCTATAAAGGTAAAGGTGAAAATGAGAGATCGGCCAAAACAAATCGCAGACAAAACCTTTCTCTGTAATCAAGGATGATTTAGATTTGACATCAAAAGTTGGCTGGTCCCTTTGTCAGCTCAGCTGCATCAAACCTCCCAAGCAGAGCAGTGCTGAGCATTAGCAGCATTTGGTCCTTATTTGAAGCAAATCTCCATCTTTGAGATAGAACCCAGAGACAATTTCAGAAATCATTCTACAGCTGGGGACCATTATCAGTTCTCATGGAAATATTTACAAATCTTTCTAAAGCTTCTCGTAAAGGAACATAACTCTGCTGTGAAGTTTCTTTTGCGTACCTTCTCTGGAATTACTGCATGTAATTTAGTAATTATTTAAATAAGTATGTTGATGTTGCTGTCAATACTGAAGCACATTTCTCTCACTGAGTTCTAATGATTTAGATCCTAATTTCTCTGTATTTTTTGGTGGAGAAAAAACCCCAAACTTTAACAGTTTCAAGCTGTCTGACTGCATGGCCTGAACCACGAGAACCAGTTTTGTCCAGAATGGCTATTTTAGTAATCCTCTTCAAATCTCTGCTCAAATCAGATTACGTACAATGATTTTAAACAGCAGAATCAAGATCTGCAATATGGCTGCCAAGTTTCTGAGACTGTGAGGCTTCCTCTGCAGGGTCTTTCTTAAATCCATGCACAATCTGCTCCAGCAATGCCACTGCAGAAACACTTACTTAAGCAACAGAAGTTCTGTAGCGAGCAGCTACCTTATGTTTAAGACCGGTTTACGACGGAATCCTAGCAATGCAACTTTTAGTTTTTCTACCCTCTCAATTCATCAAGATTCAACACCTGGTGGACTTGCCAAGCAACTGTTTCTGATTGCTAACTGCACCTATCAGCCAGTCATTTTCAATAAGAAATGAGAAATGCAGTTTTCCATCTGTTCCTCAAGCTGACCTTTCGGCACCTGACTACCTTCTCTCTGTAAATCACAATATTTTACAGTAAAAGCTAAAGAGTTACAATGCATGATCCCAGTAACTGAAAATCAGGTACTATGCTTTTCATCTAAACACTTCAGAGAAATAGTCTAAGCACTATTATTTCTGTCTAGGGAGAAAATTTGACCCAGATGTGACTTTCTCAAAATTCTTGCTGTGAACCAGTGCCAAACCCAAGAATAACATTTGGCTCTCCCTCTACTAAGCCACAACATTTGGCTCCCATGCAGAGGTGACACCAGCTATAAAAGCATTTTCAATGTATCTTTAAAGTTGGCATAACTTACCGGCGTTGAATTGAACAGGTTATTGCCCATCCTGCTGTTCTCACCCAAGAACTGGTCTCTATGGCTACGAAAGGCATTGCTCAGTGCTACTTTAATAGAAAACCCATTCAGGCTAAGTATATTTAATTACAAACGCTCATTGACTATCAGTGAACCACAGAAAAATGTTCTACCTATTTCATAAAAGGTATTTATCTCCCCTGTAATCTCACATTCCGCGTAGCACAGGCACAAAGGCTCCCTCACAGGTGCAGCCCCTCACCTCAACAAGGAAGGAGAGAAGAGAAACGCAAAAAAAAAAAAAAAAAGGGAAGGCAGGGAGGGTAAAAAAGGTTCCTGTCAAAGCACAATTAAATGCACCTGGCTGCAAGTGCCCAGCCTGGTAGAGCCAGCTGTACTCCAGGCAGGAAGAGAGTAAAAAGGGAAGGAAAGGCCATACATAAAATCATGGCTTGGTGCAGGCACCATAAACATTTGTGAAAGAAATCCTGTTGTGCTCAGCCCAGGCCCCTACCAAAGCAGGTTTTCAGAGCAACTTTTCTCCGTTTTCAGTATCAAGACTGAGGGCTGTGATCTTTACCTGAGCACAGATGCCACAAGATGGGGCCAATGAGCTGTGTTTTGTATCAAAAACGCAAATAACAAAAGTGTTCAGTTGCCCACATTTTGATGCCAGTAATTAAAACCTAAGTTCATGCCCGCTATTAACAAGTGCTACATTTCAAACCGTCTCTAACCTTAAAAGATTCTTCAGCAAAATTCAAACATGTCTATACTACATTTTGCCTGTCAGCTATCTATTCCAGCAAAATCAGCTTCACAAACATGCAGCTACAATTTATTACAATGCTCAAACCTTCCACTGCCCACAGGTTAACTGGGACCTGGTGTCTAGTTTTGCTTACAGCTCCATGCTGAAACACTATCTATCTACCTACCTTCGCAAGAAGGCATTCACCAAACAGAAATGCCCCCATCTTTCCTCTTCAAGTTACGAGCTTTTTTTCTACAATTACCTATTTAGTGTTGTATTTTGTTGTCCATTTAACACACTTTTACTTTAATAAAACTCCCTTTTTTTTGAAAAAACCAAGTTTTCTTCAACTCCATAGATTGCAAACTTCTATTCAACCGGACTTAAAATTAATAAAGCATCTAATGGGTTAAACAGGATAAGGTTAAGCTCCAGGTTTTACATTTCTGTTTTCTCAACAGCTGATTTAGTATGAGAAAATATTTAGATGGAATACATGAAGCCTGTCATAAGGGTTCTAATGTTGCTTAGAAAGAAACAGTCATTTGGTAAAATATAGAAAACAATGTGTAAACGAATTACAAAACAGCAGTGAAGAGAAGAGCGCTCACCTTCAGGATGTGTGGAAAGGCCAACACAAATAAAAGTACTTTCATTGTCAAAAATCTCTATGAAGGTCATTACCAAAGATGGCATTATAATGACAATGCTTAACACCTCGATGCAAACATGAGATCACTCAGTTCTTCACACTAATACCCTGAACTCATTCTTACCTTCTCAGATGCCTTTAAGCCACGTTCTCAACAGCAAAGCCGATCACTTTTCAGCTGTCCACCTTCAGCCGGGTTCTTCTGCCTTGACAAAACATAAGGCATCAAATGTAACACCCTTAGTTACTTGGCTTTAGTTCCTCAGTTTTGCTTATGCTCTCTGACATGAGATAGCACTGAAACCCATGAGGTTTCAGCTCTGCTGTGCCTGTGCCCGCACGGTGGCTTTGTGACTTCCCTGGGCATCCGAGTTCACAGCAACTGACCTTTGGATCCAGTTGGGGGGATTAGGACCTCCCAGTACGTGTCTCTGCAAAGGTACCCATTCCATAACTGCAAAGTGGTATGAGCAGGCTGCAGGAAAGGTGCGGATGCAGAATGGGACTCTTATGACAGGAGACTAACCTTCTCCCACGGAGTACATGAAATTAACTGTTCTGTTTGCTTGCTCTCTTCTCCCAGGTTTTGTTGTTTCTGTTGTGATAGCCTGCACTCTGGGAGTTCTCATCGTTCTTGTGGTAGCCTTTTGGCTACTGAAAAGGAGAAGGTAAGATGTCTGGATATCCTATCACAGGAAAAGAAGATAAATCTTTCTTCTAACACAAAGTAGTGCTTCCATGTCCAAAACCTTGTGCATGTAATGTTTAATCTTTTAGACCATATGACCTCTTTCTATAAGCTTTGACTTGTTTTTATCATTGCAGATGTTACTTCTCTTGCACCACACACTCCAAAGTAACTCTATTTCACTGCCAGCAAAATATGTTTATATAGCTGAAGGTGTCTACCTGCGGTGACCCTTGTGCCAGTGGACACCATTCCCCCATTGTGGGAATTGGTCTTTTATGAAAAGCAATGAGTTAAGGGCTTTTTTCCCCACAAAATAGTAATTATTGGAACACTGCTCATGTAAACTCTTAGAAGATACAAGGATGGGAAATAGGGAATTTTATGAGAGTACCTGGGAACATAAAAACCCACTTTACACTCTAGGTACTGGCTGCTCCCACAAGTAGTTGGGAAATAAAACTCCCTTTTCAGACTAAGCAGGGCAAGCAGGCTGGCTTGGTAACAGACTTACCCAGTTTTTCTGTTTCTCCACTGCCATTGGTTGCTCTTATTTTTCTTTTTTGCCAGCATTGCTCCTCCTAATTGCTTTTTTGAACCCTTTCACTTTTTCCTAGAACAGGAAATGAAATAAGAAGGGAATGGAGTTTTAGAAAAATACCTCTCCCAGGGGGTCACATCATTTAAGGGGAAGAAATCTGTACTGACAAGAGACCATCTACCCAGACTTTTTGCCACCAAAGCCAAATTCTGTAAAAAGAAGATTAAGATTACAAACTCTCTTATAGCCTGATCACTTTGTGATCAGCATTGACTCTGCCACACAGAATGCATCCTCTGGAAATATTTGTAACAATAAGCTACAGTGACATTTGCACTGGTACAGAGAAAAATAATCTCAAGCATGCAAAACGGACCAGTTTAAGTAGCCAATAGTGTTTTTCCTTCATTGTAACTACAATTATTTAATACCTCTGTTTTATTTCAGCTGCAAAAACCGAGGCAAAGACAGCAGAGGAGTCATCTACAAACCAGGCATGTACAAGGAGGAAGAAGACATCTCGAAGCTTTGATGCCCTGCTCCGTCACAAAAGCCCCTGTTCATTCACAGCACTGACTTATTTTGCATTGGTGGAACATGTCTCTTGTTCTTGGCTAGTGATAAGCCCTAAAGAGTGTTCTAAAAATGTACCAGCCAAAAGCTTTCTGTAGTCCTTGTTCTCCTCCTTTCCAGGGAGATATAATCAGTGAATACTCTTGAGCTAAATTCCTCACTACATTCTTCTCATGTTTGCTGCTTACTGAGTCCTGGGTCTCCTAAATGATTTTACAGTTAATCCTAAATTCCAATTTTATGGTTTGTTTAGCACAGATTTTCCCACAGGTATTCAAATCTGAAGACACTCATCAAGCTACAAGCACTCTTCCCTGCTAAATCAAGGTATTGGTTTTAGTGTCATGAATATAAACAAGATAAAGGGCAACGTGTATTTGAAATCAGAATTTGAAGTAGGTTGTCCAGTGGATAGTTTTTAAAATCACAGCAAATGATGCTTTGGAACAGAGAGGAAAACACAAACGTAATGCAACGAGAGCCATGTGGATTGTTAATAGGGTTCAAACCCAGGAACTCAGTGCTGAAAAAACTACTGCTAGAGGAACAGCTCGCTTCCCAGTGACTACAGAGCCTCACAAATGTGTTACAGAGGTCAGCCTCTGTCTGGCATTGGAATTAGAGAAGCATCTTGTCTTATGTGCTCTTATTTATAGTGTGTGTGTGTGATTCATGTGGAGATAACACAGTTGCTGCTGCTTTTAAGCAGACTTGCCATTTAATCAAGAAAACTTAATCGACTTTACGGCATATATTAGAACTGCAATTATACAGTAGATGGTTTCACTGATTTAGTTCTCTGAATGTAGCAATTTAATTATTAGAAAGTAATCAAAATTGTATTTTCAAATCTCAAAAGAACCTCTTGAATCTTGTTGAAATGTTTGATATTACTTAAAAGGCATCATTTGTGTGCTATGGCAAACATTACTTACTCTTTGAATACAGGTATTTAAAGACAAGAGTAGATAATAAATTTTTATGTTTCTTCAGTTTCTCTTATTTCTTCTAGAAGAGTAACATTTTAATTAGTATTTTAATCTTCAGCTCAGCTAACTAGAAACACTGATTGATCACTCTCTTCTGCATGCAGCATCGTCGGCATCTGTAAAAAGAAGCATAAAAAGCTCAGTCAAGTACTATATGCTTAAACTACCAGCAAAGAAAACTTATTAAACATTCGGCAAAAATATCTTTCCTTCAGAACTATTTCTTAAGCAAAAGAACAAACTGAAGAGGGATTCACATAAATCAGATTCCTGCAAGTCCCACTTGTAACACGAATTGCGTGGAGTCTTCCTGAGAAATTCATACTGCCTTTGAAACGCGAGCAGATGGGGATTTTTGTTATTCCTCAATACTGCAGAGCTCAGAGCTCTCCTGTTTCCTTGTGATACAAGGAAATCCATTCCTTGGCCTTGCAATGCACCTACAGTGTGACTACATAATCTCAACTGTAAACTCTTGAGTATTCACTTCCCAAAAGCGAACACGAACGTGCTCACAGAGGCGCTTCACTGAACACTCTGCTTCCTGGGTCAGCCAAGAATTTCTCCTCTCAGGAAGATGTTATCAAAAAGAGGTTTTCTTTTTTTCTTCAGAAAGGTGTACTTACCTCAGGACATCGTATCACATCTTATATAACAAAGTCTGGAGTCAGCTTGCTACAAATTTACCCAAACTGGTCAACCAATCGCAAGACTATTCTGCTAAACAGTGTACACAGTAGGATCATGATACATATTTTTACATTTTCTCCTCTGTGAACAGTATGGGGGGTACAAGACATCTTGCACAAGCAATCATATTTCAAAATGTGCTCGGGAAGCACTGAGTCACAAGAATTTCTACATGTTTCATGTCTAATGTATGAAAACAAGCCCCAAAAGGATTGCGTTTAATATATATACCTAAAAGTTAATGCCCAACAAATTATAACTTCTCAAAAAGTATAGTAAATATAGAAGCTTTGGGAAAAAAATAATAAAAGAAAAACAAGGCTTCTTCATTTCATCTAAAGTGGTGGAAGAAAATGGAATTCTCTTACTATCAAAAACTTAAGGAAATTAAACTGATTGGTGAAATCACAAGACCCAATGTCATCCAGTGGCTCAGAACAACCAGCGCCACTGCCAAACACTGCTTTTTTATTGTCTTCAAGTTAATATTTCCTGAAATTTATTTTCCAAAATTCTAAAAGAAAACTGTGAACAGGTATTCTTACGCATTGAATATATTTTGAAAAATCAGTTCACGACTTAGTTGTGGTGTGGGACTTGGGTGTGAGTTACAGCTGGAGCTGTAACTCACTCGCTGCATGGCTTTAGACAACCTACAGACCCACTGTTTATTTCTGATGCTTCTAAAGCAGTTCCATAACTAACCTAAAAAAGAGCTTTTCTACCACAACACGACAGCTACAGTTTCAGAAAGTTGTTCCTCACCACAGAAAGACTGCAGGCCAGCAAACCAACACCTGATACTAGGACCATTCAAAATAAGTAAATCAATTAATAAAGAGCATTCCTTGGGAACGTGGAGTTCTACTTTGCCATTCTCCCTGTCTGAACTACTACAAAAAAGCGTCAGAGGTGTTTGCAAAGCCTTCCCACTGCTGACCAGCCAAACAGGTCAAGGGCAGTGTTTGAACTTGGAAATAACGCCCGTCAGTGGTGCCGAACTCTTAATCAGCACACAAGTGGTGCCAATACACTACACTACCACCTAACTTTTCAATGTGAAATTACGAAACAAAACGTTTAGCCTGTTCCATGAACCTGCACAAAGCTGTTTGTGGTATCCTAGGACTACTGTAAGACACATAAACGAGCCACTGTTAACTCTCTTATTTGCAATTCTTAGTACAGTCCTAGAGAAATACAGAGTAATGGATGAAAACCTCTATGTCCCAAATGATGTAATTCGCATCATAACTCACATTAACTGCAGATACTTCCCTAGACCTACAGAAGAAAAGGAGAAGGCCCTCAAACAATTCTACATTTAAAATGTGTGTTTTGATCAAACCAGGTCTCATTATCCAAGGCAGCAAAATATTTAGGTCAATTTAAAAGAACAAAACTTGGAAATTTTGCCCATTTTCATTAATACATACATTAGTTTTAATTGAGCAAAATATATATAGCACAGACTCAGAGAAAACGTATAGTTGCAAAAAACAAATCAAAAGTCTAATTATTCTGTTTTCTTTAAAAAAACATAATTAACAATCATTAGTAAAAATCATCTGCAAGACAGTTGCCGATTCCAGGGAAGTGAAATGGCACCATCTAGTGACTGACAGATGAGGAAAACCAAATCAGGAAAGTTGCCACTCCTTTTACTTCCTCACATCACCACACATTCAAGTTTGGAAACAATAGCAAAAGGAAATACAAAAATAAACACGAATGCTGGAACCCTTACGATGGAACACAGAATGGAAAGTCAAGTGTTACTATTCAAAGATTATTCTTCATCCAAACTAGGTACCCATAAGTCTTTAGTATATTAAAATGTTTTGGGAGGCACATAAAACATAAATTTAATAATCACATACTACTGATTCAAATATCTTCCCAGGAAAGCCAAATGCTTTCTAAGCAATGGCAACAACAGTCTGTTAAGGAGTTTTCTATCAATTAATGATAAGACATATAGACATCAAAATTTACAAATAAAAATCGAGTAACTTTGAATGCACCTAACTCTTCACGGATAAAATCACGAAAGGCAGCAGCCCCTTCTCCTCAATTAATAACAACATATCATATTTGCACAGGAACCATGATCCCACAGATATGTGGTCACTGATTCACACGTCCAGCAGATTGTCTAAAAGCTGCCAGCACAGAACATTTCTAAGGTATTTCTACAGAACTAAACTTTAACTGCTTCTGTACAGATTCAAACACTTTATAAAATCTTGTAGGAATTAATCCACTAGAAAAATATACAACCACAGAATTGCCTAGATTAGAAAAGATCTTAAGATCATCGAGTCCAGGCACTGCAATCACACAGGCAAAAGCCGAATGTTTGGTTTCCTACATTTTATATATTGTGCTTTTCTTCAAGGAATATATTGAAAACAACACAGTCACATTTTTCTCAACAAGAAGTCCTATCCCTCTGGAGGACTATTCCTTTAGGAATTGTTGTGCAAAAGGTGAGAGTGAAGGAGGTCATGCAGTGGAGATTCTATGCTCCAAAGACAGTTGTCACCAATGTTTCCTCTTCTGTTGTTCTGCTTTCTTTAATGGACACACAGAACAGTTTCTTGCTTTGGTAGAAAAGTTAAGCATCTAGCAAATCAAAAAGAATCCCACCAAAACCCACCACTTTAACAGCACCCTAGGGTGTCCTAACCTAGTAAGTGGAACAAGCTGAAATTACAGCATGAGAGAATTATCTTTTTTTATACACTGAGAGACTCAAAATACTTTGTGAAAAACATTAAAGTGATCTGTAGCTCTGCTGGCTTCTTACTTATCCATAGCTCTACAGCAGGGCAAAAAAATGCTATCTATTCTTAAGAAGAACATGATAAATAATATTTGTTTTATTTTATTTTTTTACTTATAAATAAGATTTCTTGTAATAAGGTTGAAAACCATTATGAAAAACAACAGACAGGACAGCTGGAATCGCTCCTTCTGCTGGCATCTTCAGCAAGAACAAGTTAAAAAAAGAGCAAGCTACTGCAAGCTGCTACAGGTAGGGACCACTTTCGAAGAACATATGGATAACATCCTTTCTAGGTAAAACAAGCCAAACAATTTTATCCACCAACTGCAGCCCATGCAGTGGCCCGGATCAAATTATTTATTTCTATGAACCACTTCACCACACAGATACTTAGTTTAGCTTTAGCAGAGCACAGAAACATTTGAGCGGACTGCCCTTCCTCTTTCAAAACCGCTTTCAGTCCAAGCTGAAATTTCTGCCTGCAAGAATGGTTTTGAGCTGACATACGTTAAAAATTACTCTTGTAATCAGTCTTTTGAGAAGACCTGCAATGCTCATTTTAACTTCTAAAAAATCCTGTATGATTTTCAAAGTGTGTTTTTTAAAACAAACTTTATTTACAAATGTGTGTGGGCATTATTTATAAAAATTAACTATAATTTGTTTTAAACACCATGGAGACAGAGTGGAAGTCCACAGACTCCCAATTTGAAATGATGACTTTTCCAATCTCAGCTACAGATACAGCCATGGGACTAAACCAGCAAATCCTTCTGATCATAAAAAGCAGTAAAATAAGGAAACGACATGTTTGAGATCTTCTGCTTCTAAGATTTTGTACGAATACCCTGAGGGAAAAGGCATGCAAACAATTCACAGAGAATACATGAACAAATACACCTTTTGAGGACTAGCTGTTACTGTATTTCGTCTTTAAGTCGGTTGCGCTAAACTTTTGACATGTTAACATTCACCCATTGAATTAGTTACATAATTAAAAAGAGATATATTAAACTGCTCCCTAAAAATAAAAGGAAAAAAGACAATTTCTACCACTGAAAGCCTAATAATGAGACTTCACTAACATTTAAATTTTAGGACCTTGCATATCTTGAAATTAAAGTAGCAGAAAATTTCATGCCGACTTATAAAACCTTCCAAATATATGGCTGAAAGGGAGTTTGCTCTAATATTAACTTTTAATGAAGAGCCATGATAAACAAAATACTACTTTGCCTTAAATTCTCTTTCATTCCAAGAGGTGGCCCTTACTATACAAGTAAGCTCAAGGATTAATTAATAGGTTTAACCCTATTAGGTGTGTTTGATCTAAAATTTGCATCATAGATTCAAATGTAAAGCTCCTAAGTTTTATAACTCTTGAGAAAGCATGTTACCATAGAGGAACTGCTGATACTGAATACAGTTAGATATTTGTCCAGTTAAGATACTCGTGATCCCACACTTAAGGAATCTCCAGTCAATGGGAAATATCACGATTTACTTCCAGTCTGTTGTAGGTAAATCGGAACAGTTGCTGGAACAGAGCAGAAAGCATCACTGCAAAGATGAGGACGCTTTGCCATACTGATGCTGAACAACTACCAATTGCACAGCAACGAACCTCGCGAGGGAAGAAAGCCGCCAGATGAAAGCCCTTTAATCAAAGACGGGAAAAAAAGCCCAAAGAACTGCTTTTCATAATGCATTTTCCACTGGCATCTGAAATGTCTAATGAGGAACTCCATGAGGCAAATAAATTGGTCAGAGAGTTGCAGAGCGAATATCACAGAAGAAAGGCATTCAAGAAGAGTGCATTTCCCACGAAAAGAAACTATTTTTTAATTTTAAGAAAAACCAATCCTGCAAATTCATCTTTGATGTGGACACAGTGGTTAAAAAACAGTTAAATAACTCTACCCATTTATGCAAACTACATTACTGCGGGAAGAGGAGGCCTAGCCCAATTGCACTGAGTGAAAAAAATACAGAGAAAAGCAGCTTCTAAAAACACTCTCGGAAAAGTCCGTTTCCTAACGCAGCTCCAGTTCTCGGGAATACCTGCTGGGCGCCGAAAGTGAAACAAGAGCGACCTGAAACGAGTTTAAAAGCCGGCACGAAAACGGAGGCCCTGCCCGAGGAGCCGGGCGGGAACCAGCCGAAGCG
>NW_009717574.1:0-13307 GCF_000703405.1 Apaloderma vittatum | reverse complement strand
GGTCCCTCTGGATGGCATCCCTGCCCTCTAGGGTGTCAACTCAGTGACAAAATTCTGGAAATGTCTCTGACTGTGAACAGTTATCAGAGCTGCCTGGGAAAGAAAATAAAACCCTTCTGGTGAGTGTTAAGAGCCCAGAACATGTGGAATATGTAACCAGATTTACCTAAGTACAGGAGAGACTGGAAAGGTGGCTTGATGCTGGAGGAAGACACTCCATCCACTGGCCTCCGCTGGACAGTGGTTGGCCCCAGTCATAGAATCCTTGCAGTGAGGGTTAGAAGCTCTCTCCACACCATAGTCATCAGCCCTTGGTTGGCTCTGGACATGTGTCCTGGGTTTAGCTAAAAACCCAGTCCTGTTTAGTGATTTTCACTTGAGTTGAGTCTCTACTAAAAGGCTCCACGTTCTGAAGTTAGCAACGTGTTTTTGCAGACAGTGTGTGCTACTGGCAGTGATAACACCTGATGTTTACAGTTACTGCCTGGGACTGGGATGTAGAAAGGCTCTTGCTTACATTTATTCCTATAGTGCCCAAGGCCACTGCTGGCTCTTGTGTGCCGCGCTGGGGGTGCCGAGTAGTAAAGGGGGGTCACAAGGAAGGAGAAGGTTGCACCTCCGGGGGGTAACAGACAGGACAGGTGACCAACAAGAGTATTCCATTCCATATACGTCATATTTAGTATAAATTGAGTGATCACAGGAGTTTTGTCCCTTTTCTGCAATGACAAGTGTCCAAGGAGGACTCCATCCAATCTCCTGCTTTTGATCCGGATCCTGAGTTCCCGAATCCAGTTCCCTGCATCCAGCTCCCGGGAGCTGCTGAGCCTGGGGCTGCCTCAGTGCCTCCTGCTCTGCAGCATCAGTGGGGATTGATATCGGGGGAGGGAGCTGGGTTTGATATGGGGCTACTATCTATAGTTGTATATAGTTCTTTACTTTTATCATTTCACTATTATTTCTATTATTGTTTCATTAAAGCTGTTGTAGTTTTTCTTCTCTAATCTGTAAGTCTCTCTGTCTCATTCCCTTTTCCTTCCCATTTGGGGGTGGAAGAGGGGGTTAGAGAGCGTCTGTCCGTGTTAGTGGCCAGCCCAGTCCTAACCCACGACAACTTAACCTCAGCCTGGTACCAAACCTCCAGGAGTGAGGTTGTTCCCTGGACCCTTACACCTGCAAAGACGCTGCCACAGATACCCAGTCCTCCTCTGGATTGCTACTGGAGGGCAACTTCATTATGCATCTCTCTGACAGATGGCACCAGGTCCTTGATCTCTGAGGTATCCAACTGTCATGGTTTGAGAAAACTGCCTGGGTCAAAGACAAAGAACCACCCAGTCGCTTGTTCAGTCCTTGCCCATCCCTGTCTCCATGTGGATGTGGAGGGAAAAAATTCAGCTACCAAAGACTCAAGGATTCAGATTAAAGACTGAGAGGATAATAATCTATCATTTAAGATGATGAGTAAAAACCAGAATAGTCTTGGGGTGAAAACACAGATTTAATTTACCACCACCACTTTTTTGAGTAGGATAATGGAATGAATATGTAAAAAAATGCAACCCCTATTGTAAACACACTCCCTCCTCCATCCCTACTATCTTTCCTCTGCCTCCTCGCAATCAGTACAAGGGGAAGCAGTGGGTGGGCTGTGCAGTCCATCTGGCCATTACTCATTGTCCATGGCAGTTCCTCTTTAGGAAAAGATGGCTCCTCACTTTCTCCCCCTGATGAAATCCTCTTTCTCCTCGCGAGTCCATCCCAGTCAGGGTACGGGTCACTTCAGGGACATCCCCTGCTGATGCTTGGTCTCTCTCCCCTCTTGCATGAGGCTCTCCACATAACATCGCATCAGGGACGTTCTTGCTGCTGTTGATGCCTTCAGCTTGCGGGCAATCTTCTCCTGCCACCTCACTCACCATGGGGCTATGGGGAAACATTCTGCTCCAGTGGGTTTTTCTCCATATTCTTTTTTCCTCATAAGCAGCATTCCTTTGATTTCCTCTCACCTTTCCCTGGTCCAGCAGAGAAACTCCCCCACAGAAAATGTAGGACAGATCAAGAGGAGACAAAACTGAAAGAGAAAGATACCTTGATTGCAGAGGTGCTGACTGCCCTGGCTCTGGCCAGAGGTGAATCTGACTTACACCTGGCATTGGGGGAGGCTCTAGAAGTTTTGCAAGAGTCATCCCACACAACTTGCTCCCACTTCCAAAAACCTTGTTTTCTTCAACGAAAGCACTTGTGGGTTTTGAAATAGCAATGACAAGTTTAGGAGTAGTAAATTCAGATAGAATTATGTGACCTGTGACCTCACCTAATCACTGTTCCTCTGCTCACTGTCAATGTACCTCAGTAGGCATGGGAAAGGTAGGTTTCCGCTTGTCACTTCTTGGAATGTCAAATGCAAATCACTTTGGTAAGGGTGAAACTGGTCTTGCAAGGTTAACAAGAAAGAAGAATAAAATGTTTCCTGCATGTCACACACTACTTGTTTGCTAAGTAAACTGAGAGGAAAAGAAGAGACAAATATTTCATCCTTTTATGGGACTGCTTGATACTGGTGCCAGCACCAACCAGTCTGCTTTGTCCATCTTGGGTAGTTCATGCTGGGGGGCCCGCTGTGACCCAGGAGGATAACAATGACGATGGCAACAGCCTCCAGGTTCTTCCGATTGCCACAAGGAAGGATGAGGTGCAACCTCATCACCATTCCCACTCAGGTGGCTCACTTTCTGATTGGCCGAGGGCAGACGTCTCAGTAGGAATAAGCATATGTCCCACCCACTTGCAGTGATATAAGAAGAGGCTGTTTTGCCTGAGACAGTACTCCTTGGAGTCAAGGGCATCTGGGCACAACCAGATCCTGTTGGATTTCTAACTGCTTGAACACCAAGGTCTTCCTCAGGTAGGTAAATGCTGGATCTCTTTCTGGAAAAAAACAGCTACTCAGGTTTCTGTTAAAGTTCTGCCACTCTCATATTCAGAACACTCTCAGCATTCAGAACATATTTGTAGCAATATAAATATATAATTTTTCATGAGGAAACTGATTGATATGGGAAGCATGAGGGAGTAAAAGTTCATCAGTTTCATAACTTTCCGTGGTAACATTATATCTATATGTTCTACATTTCTCTGGTAATTGCTATGACTACGTTGGCACCAGCTGGCGTTGATACCAGCATGTTCTGCTTTGGAAAAAGCCTACAGAGGACTTTTCTTTGAGAAAGAAAATTTGAAATTATCAGCTTATCTAATCCATTTCCCAGAATTTGAGACATCTTGAAATGTTCCCAGGTGATGCAGGGTGGTGCCATACCTCAGAATGGTTCTTAAGAGAAAGGTGGAGGAAGCTTCACCTGCTTTAGCTGGAGGCAGCCCCTCTGCAGTTTGGCACAGCACAGTGCCCAGGCTTCTGCACCACTTGTGCTCCTCCATGTCCCTGTTGTGTTGGTGTCTCCTCTGCAGCCCCGTGAAGACGCAGGACCGGCTTCAGCCATGAAGATCCTGTACCTGCTCTTGGCTTTCACCCTGCTGTTGGGGCAGGGTGAAGCAGCAGGTGAGAGGGGAAGAGGGGAGATGGGTTGAGGTGTGAACCCCCATCAGTGGAGTTTTCCATGTCCCCTGAAGTGCCCTTGTTAGCTAGAGTGATGAGAAGTTTAGGTGGGACTCATACAAAGATGTTTTCCACCTGTCCTTCGAAGAAGAGGTGGACTGGAGGTGGAAAGAACCTGAAAACCTCATTATGCCAAGGGCTGGGCATGGAATTCCCATCAGAGGTCACTCACAGGTGGGATGTAGCTAGGACAGGGACAAGCAAAGCAAGGAGTGCTCTGCTGGTCCAGGCAGTGGAGGACATGCAGCTGGGGAGCCAGCACGGCTCTTCCTCAACCTCAAGCTGATCCTTCCCACTGTTAGTTCTTGAGTTCACCTGCTTTTGAGTGAAAGAGAGTGTCTAGGGAGACAATGTGCTACCGAAAATGTTCCTATGGAGAGGCTGAAACTGAGTCTCTATTTTGGCCTGAAATGCATGGGGATTGTCAGACCTTCTGCAGCCACACAAAGGTCTCCCATAATATTGTTTTACACTGTTTTGTGTTTATCATTCCCCGCAGAAATAACAACCGCAGCTCACTGCCAACGAATAGGGGGAACTTGCACTTGGGGCAACTGTGTCCACCCTGATATGCCTATCGGAAGATGTTCAAGTTACCGACTATGCTGCAAATAGTAAGTTCTAAAATCCTGACTGAGGAAAGTGTTTCCTCCTTTATCCACAGAAATACTTGCTCAATACTTCTGTCTAGCTAATGTTTGGTAAATACCCACAATGCTTTGTGGGAGTGGTCCAAGATGGGAGAAAAAGCCCTGGTGGGTTTGGACGTTCCTGATATGTGGCTGAAGGAGCCTAAGATTAGTCAGCACCTCCCCACTCTCCTTCAGTCTCATGAGACTCACTCAGGCTTTGCAGATGGTTCTTCCAAGCCAGAAGAGAGTGAAGGACCGTCCTTAGGCATCATGGAGGACACCATCCTGTTCATTCTTCATCCACATAGATTTAGAATCAAGGCTGCCAGCAGTAACTCATGTCAAATCATTCTACAGTAATATCTGAACTTCATTTGCATTGAGTCTGAATATCTCGTACCATAGACTTGCTTGTCATGACGGGGGAGGCGGGAGCAATAGAGAGGAAGGGAAAAGTAAGTTACAACAGGTGACATGCTTGTCTGGTCTCTTCATACAGCATCTGGATTTGAGTCCCTGAGCGCCATGAGCTGGATACCTGCCTTGCTTCTGTCCCCTGGAACCATCTCCTGATGTCCCCTCCCCTCCCTGTCTCTGCCGTCCCCAGGTGATGTGACAGCAGCAGTGGCAGCGCTGCTGCTGCTGTCACGGACCTGATGTGTTTAGAGCAGAGGCTGCTTTTCCTGTCCTGAATAAAATGAGCAGTTTGGCATTGCAGTACGTGATATGTGTGGTTCTTTCCTTGTGATAGGGGATGTTCTACACCTGCTCACCCTGGGGGTTGCAATGTGTTGTTTTCAATACTTAGTGATGATTCAGCCATTAAACTTTGAGAGATGCTCTCTAAGTAGTTTCCTTCTCCAAATGGGAAAGGGAACAAATCAGGCAGAGAGGATTAAGTGCTGGAAAAGTAAATTGCTTTAGTAGTTCATAGTAGTATTAATAAGGCAATAATAAAAATTATGAAAATAATGAACTATATACAAATAAACACAAAAAGGACATCGATCCCAACTCCTCCCCAACAGAAATCACTTCTCACACTGCAGAGCAGATGGCACCAGGGAAACTCCACACTCCGTGGCAGCGGGGAACCAGACATAGGAGCTGTATTTGGGAATTCAGGATTGGCATCAAAAGCAAAAGAATGGGTGGAGTCCTTCTTGGATACCAGTCACTGAGGAACTGGGCTTAACCCCCACGATCCCTCAGCTTGTGCTGAATATGATGTATATGGAATGGTCACCTGTCCTGTCCTTTCCTCCCTGTGGGTGTTACCTTTTAATTCCTTGCAACCCTTTCACTTCTCAGTACACCCAGCTTGTTACACAAGATCCAGCAGTGACCTGGGCTAATATAGGAGCATGTATAAGCAAGAGCTTTTCTGCATCCCAGTCCTTGGTATTAACTATAAACATCAGGCATTATTGCTTCGAGCAGCACACACTGTGCAAAAACACACTGCTAACTTCAGAAGATGTAGTCTCGCAAAAGAGAAACTTCCAAATCATGAGCAAAAACCACTTTGGAGATGGAGGGACCACACTGTCCTTCCAAACACCTTGAAAGGTAGTTGCCATGTTGGGCCATGCAGCGCAGCCCCCTCCCACCCAGCAAGGGCTGCCACTTCTCTCGATGGCATAAATGGCATCAAATGCTATCACAAGCGATGGCTACACACATCTTGTATTTCTTCCCCTTGGACGGCTTTAGGAGGAGATGTAGATCCGTTGAATCACCTGGTTTACAGACCTTAACACGTACCCTGGTGTTACTCTCACTTTACCTGAATAGCCACTACAGAGATAGCATCACTCATGCTTATTCACCTTTGACGTGTCAGGTTCACAGACACCTTGTCCCAGAAGAAGGTGTCCTTGCAGGGTCTAGAGGTGGGAGAGTTTTCAATATTCTACATGTTTCTGCAGATGACGCCCTGGCTGGTTATTCAGTGAGGTGAGAAAAGACAGAGAAGAACTCTCTTCTTCTGGGAATGCACTGGTGCTGGTGTCTGCACCCACCAGTCACATTGTCCATCACCAAGATTTCCCAGCAAGCCACCGCAGCCCCTGTGCTGCCTGTGCAGCGGGGTGTCACAAGACGTCTTGTGTGAGGATAGTAATGACAATTGCAACAGCCCCCGGAGGCATCTCAGCCTTTCCCATTGCCACAGTGAGAGGTAACGTCCAACCCCACCACCATCCCCACACACATGGATCACTTTCTGGTTGGACATGGGGAGATGAGGCTTGTCCCACCCTCTGGCAACAGGGTAAAATCGGAGTGTTTGAGGCCCAGTGACATCCTGTGATCCAAACACTTCTGGGAGCAAGTGTCTTCTGGTGTGATTGTTACAGCCCGCTGCTGCCTTGGTGCACTCTGAGCTGACACCTTCCCCAGATAGGTCATGTCAGAGTCTCTTCCCACCTGGCCACCCGTTCAGCCCCTCTGTGCAAATCTGTCTGCCTAGGGCCGTCTCAGTGACAAAATTCTGTAAAGCTCTCTGTCTGTGAACAATTATCAGAGCTGCCTGGGAACGAAAATAAAACCCTTCTGATGAGTCTTAAGAGCCTAGTACATGGAAGATGGAACTAGGTTCATCTAAGAACAGGAGAGACTGGAAAGGTGGCTTGATGCTGGAGGAAGACACTCCAAGATCATCTGTTCCACTGGGCTCCACTGGGTAGGGATTGGTCCCAGCCCTACTATCCTTGCGGTGAGGGCTAGAAACACGCTCCACACCATAATCATCAGCCTTTGACTGGCTCTGGACTGGTCTTGAGCTTGGTACCAAACATCCAGGAGTGAGGATGCTCCCAGGATGCTTACATCTGAGAAGATGCCACCACACACACCTAGTCCTCCTTCTATGCATTGCTGCCAAGGAAAGAGAATAAAAACCTTCTGATGAGTGTAAAAAGCCCACAACATGAGGCAGATGGAACCAGAATCTACTAAGTACAGGAGAATGGAAAGGTGGTTTGATGTTGGAGGAGACATTCCAAAATCAGCTCTGGTGGAATGGGAAGATTTTCTGTCCTTTCAGGCATTAAATCAGAAGTATTTTTGGTGTTTCCATTTCTGGGAACCAAGATATTCCCCTGCTCACTTGCTTCTCCCTGGATCTGTGCTGCACAAGGCAGGGGCAGGGAGTGTGGGGCTGGGTAGTGTCTTTGCTGGGAAGCTTGGGAATGGTCTTGAGTTCAGGATGGACACTCACGAGTTCAGTTGGGAGGAGGTTCCTGAGGCCAGGGAAGCAGAGGTGATTGGGCAGGGTGTTCTGAGCAGCCAGCTTTGGAGTGACTGAGATGATGGAGAGCATCAGCAAATCCTACATGTATCGTGACCTCTCCAGGTACAAGCATTGTTTTCAATTCTTGACCCTGGGCTGCCTGTGGGCATGGCACTGGGTGTTGCCACAAGAATTATCCGATGTGCAAACTTTCCCTGTTCTGGGCCTTCACTATAAGGAGGCAGAAATGAGAGAAGAAAGCCACAAGCAGTAATTTTGATCTGCCTGAAATGATGTTTGATTCTTTGGCTGGGGACAACCCTCGAAACAACCAGTTTCAGGCCGTAGCTGAGTTTACATCTTCACAGCACCATGGAGATCTAGGTCTTTCCAGCATTCAGAATATATACAAACAATAAAAAATATTGTTCATGAGGAAACTGATTGATATAGAAAGCATGAGGAAGTAAAAGTTCATCAGTTTCATAACTTTCTGTGGTAAATCTACATCCGCATTTTTCACTTTTCTCTGGTAATTGCTATGAATACATTGGCACCAGTTGGTGCTGATGTCAGCATGTTCTGCTTTGGAAAAAGCCTACAGAGGACTTTTCTCTGAGAAAGACTGTTCAAAATTGCCAGCTTATCTAACCCGTTTTCCAGAATTTGAGACATCCTGAAATGTTCCCAGGTGATGCAGGGTGGTGCAGACCTCAGAATGGTTCTTAAGAGAAAGGTGGAGGAAGCATCACTCGCTTTAGCTGGAGACAGCCCCTCTGCAGTTTGGCACAGCACAGTGCCCAGGCTTCTGCACCACTTGTGCTCCTCCATGTCCCTGTTGCGCTGACGTTCCCTCTGCAGCCCCGTGAAGACGCAGGACCGGCTTCAGCCATGAAGATCCTGTACCTGCTCTTGGCTTTCTCCCTGCTGTTGGTGCAGGGTGCAGCAGGTGAGAGGGGAAGAGGGGAGATGGATTGAGGTGTGAATCCCCATCGGTGGGGGTTTTCCATGTCCCATGAAGTGACCATGTTATCTGGAGTGATGCAAAGGTTAGGAGTGATTGATACAAAGATGTTTTCCTTGTGCCCTTCCAAGAAGAGGTGGACTGGAGTGAAGAGAACCTGAAAACCTCATTATGCCAAGGCATGATGCCTGCAAGGGCTGGGCAAGGGCTTCTCATCTGAGGTCCCTCAAAGGTGGGGTGTAGCTAGGATAGGGACGAGCAAAGCAAGGAGTGCTCTGCTGGTCCAGGCAGTGGAGGACACGCAGCTGGGGAGCCAGCATGACTCTTCCTCAACCTCAGGCTGCTCTTTGCCACTGTCAGTTCTTCAGTTCATCTGCTTTTAAGTGAAGGAGAGCATCTAGGGGAGACACTGTCCTATTGAAGATCTTCATATGGAAAGGCTGAAGTTGAGCCCCTATTTTGGTCTGAAATGCATGGGGAATGTCAGACCTTCTGCAACCACATACAGATCTCCCAGAATATGATTTTAACTATTTCGTGTGTGTCATTCCCTATAGATATTGTAGGCCGACTTGAATGCAGAGATGTAGAAGGATACTGCTACGTGGGAAAGTGTCGCTACCCTTCAAGAACTACTGGGACATGCTCAGTGTTTACTGCATTCTGCAAACAGTAACATCTGGATTCTTGACTGGGTCATGTGTTTCCTCCTTTGTCCATATAAATATCTGTAAAAAATTTCTTTCTAACCAATGCTTGGTAAATATTCTCCTACATTTATTCTTTGTTGGAGAGGCCTAATAAGGAAAGGAAAAGCAAACAGTGAAGTACTGTCCTCGTATAGCCAGGAGGTCACCGCCCTGTTCTTTCTGCACCTGTGTAGATATGGGTTCAGGGCTGCCAACAGTACGATAATAAGGGTCCAATCTATCTGTGACAAGCACTGAACTCTACTTCTATTTAATCTGATTGTCTTGCACAGTAGACTTGTTTGTCATGGTAAGGGAAGTGGAATAGAATGAGATGACAGGAAAAGTAAGTTATAACAGGTGACATGCTTGTCTGTTCTCTTTGCACAGCTCCTGGAGTTGAGCCGCTGAATTCTGTGAGCTGGATGTCCCCCTCGCTTCTGTCCCCTGGAACCATCTCCTGATGTCCCCTCTCTGCCTCTGCCATCCCCGGGTGATGTGACAGCAGGAGTGGCAGCAGCGCTGCTGCCAGGTGCCCGGGCACTCGTGGCCCGGAGATATCACATCACGGAACTGGGGTGTGGGGGTCAGAGGCTGCTTTTCCCAGCTTGAATAATGACGAGCAGTTTGGCATTGCGGTGGGTGGCACGTGTGGCTGTTTCCTTGTGACATGACTACTCGTTCTGTGGTTGATGGTGGTTTGGTAGCAGGAGAAGTGCCTGGAGAAGCTGGAGGTCACAACCTTGTCTATCCCTGGGCATGGAGATCCCTGGCAGTGGCATGGGAAATTTAAGCTGTACAGTCCCTGAGAGGCCAGGGGGTTGGCTGTGGGTGTGATGGAGCTGCTCTGTGGATGCTCCCTCCAGGGGTGTGGAAACCCTGGCCTAGTCCTCTCTGTTATGGGTGTCTCTTTTCCCCGACAGTCATGGCTTCATGCAGAGGGCTATGATTCACGGTGTGCCCTTTCGGTGGGCATGGTGAGAGATAACCACCTGACCTGTCCTGTAGGTCCTGTTTCTCCTCCTTGTCCTGCTCTGGCATGCTGCAGCCCTCCTTGTTATGGGCCAACTGGGAAGTCATGTTGCTCCACACTCTGTCCCACCAAGCAGGAGCGGGAAGAGGCCGTGCAGCTTCTCCTTCAGGTCACCTTTGAAACATGTTCCATTGACTACGACCTGGGAGTGTCCAAATCTGTAGTCCCATGGGGAGTTAACAGGATGTCTTCTCCTCTCTGCTCATCTGGAGCTAATATGTAATCATAATGCACTTCATTTAAGACAGTGAACTCTGTCTGCAAAAGCAAACTTCGTGCTTTAGATTCCTTGAGTGTTCAATACACATCTGTGTCCATGCAAACATATGAGTACAGGAGCTACTAGTGACCCTGGCTGTTTTGCTAAAGTCTGTCCCCTCCAAGAGGGGAAGGCCTTTAGTGCCATTGCATTCCTGAATTGGAGAGTTCGGTGAGAGGTGTTCAGATCTTCCTGGCCTGCTCTGGCATCTTTTCCACCTGTGCCCACCTCATTCTATTGAGCCCGTTACAGTCAACACCAGCACCCATAATCTCACACTGCAAGCTATTCCATTCCCTTGGGCTCCTTGACACAGGACATCTCCAATCAGACCAGTGGTAGTGTGGACAGCCACATCACAAGTTTCAGAGTGCAGGCAGAGAGAATTCAAAGGAAAAGAGGAAGAAAAAGAGAAAGACTGTCTTTTATCTAGAATACATGCCCTTTTCTGTTCTCTGTCACACTTAGGATGACTGATGTGGAGATGGTGAGCTGAGAGATGAGCACATTTCCGTGCATTCACCAGCTCTGGTATTTTCCTGCACCAATTAATGTATTAATTAACCTGCCTCTTGAAGTCAAATGAGAGACAAAGCTTTCCTCACAAATCACAAACAGGAGTATGTTTGCCATATTCAGAAGGAACTATTACATCTCACGCTGGGCAATTATTTCTATCCTCAATAAAAGGAGAGGACACAAAGGAGGAAACCTCTGCCTTATTACTACTATTCTCTGCACCCACAAGTAATTTTGTCCATCCCAGGCAGCTCATGCAAGGCCTCTGTGCCGTCGCTGCAGTGGGGGGTGTCACAAGACATGTTGCATGAGGATAACGGTGACGATTGCAACAGCTCCTGGGAGTCACCTCAGCCTCTCCCATTGCCACAGGGAGGAAAGAGGTGCAACCCTTAACCATCCCCACACATATGGGTCACTTTCTGATTGGCCAGGGGGAGACATGGCCATAGGAATAAGCATGTCTCACCTCTACCAGGAGTGGCATAAAACCAGGGTGTTTGAGACAAAGCATCATTCCCTGACCCTAAGGGCATCTGGACAAGTTGAACAGCAAGACCTTCATCAGGTGGGTAAGTGCAATAGTCAGGCATTACTTCTCTCATGTGTCCTTTGAGAAAACACAAAGAGAAAAGTGAGAAATAGATGATGGAAAAGCATCAGCTGATTGCCCAGGAGGCCAACACTTGCCCAACTGCTGCCAGGATATCCAAAAGGTGCCTATCTGATGGACATCCTTGGGAACAGGCTGTGGAACACAATGTCCTCTATTACCTGAGACAGCCCCTCTGTAATTTGGCACATTATTGTGTGCTGTTTTGTCCAGGAGTTTTGATGTCTCCCCTCTGCAGACCCGTGAAGACTCGGAAGAGGCATCAGCCATGAAGATCCTGTACCTGCTCTTGGCCTTTTCCCTCCTGTTGGTCCAGGGCGCTGCAGGTGAGAGGGGCAGAGGGAGATGCAGGAGGTGTGAGGCCCCATCAGTGGGCACCTTCATGTGCTGGGAGTGGTTTTGTGGTTGTCTTAAATCTCTGATGTGAAAAGCCGTGCAGTGACACACATTGGGGTGCATTTAGAGCTGTTCCCATTTGCAGCCCAAAGACAGGGCTTGGCTGCTTCTGTGGGTTCAGGAGGGCTTCATCTGAGGGCTCCAACTGCTGAGATTTGCTGCTGCTTTGGGGCAGTGTCTCAGGATGAGCAGCTGTTGAAGTTACCACAGGTACAGCCTACGCAGACTGTGCGAGTTGTCCAAAATGTGGACATTTTGGGGCAGAGGTGTGTGACTATGCACAGGTAGCACATTTTGGGCACACTTCATACTGAGACCTCCAAGCCATCCCAGAACTGTCTGACTGAATTGAGATGTTCTGGTGAAGGTGAACAATTTAGAGGATGTCTGGATGCTACAGCACAGCCTTCTGCACCCCAATGGCCACAGAAAGCTGGACACCAGGTCTTTAGCTTAGACCTCTCCAAGCTCCACTGGCCATGTTGTTGAGTATCATGGATCTTGAGTGTCCCAGAGCACCACTGCCCTGAGTCATGACCCCTACAAGAGCTGGGCAAGGGCTTCCCATCAGAGGTCGTCCTGCTGTCTATTCTTGTGTGGGCCCACTTTCAAGTGAAGGAGTCCTTCCAGGAGAGACACCGTGCTATGGAAGGTGTGGCTATACAGAGACTGAAGTTGAGTCTGTATTTTGGCCTGAAATTCATGGGGAGTGTCAGCCTTTCTGTAACCACACACTGCTTTCCCAGAATATCTCTTTGAATTGTGTGTATCATTTTCCATGGAAACAGGAAGCAAAATTGGATGTCGACTAAGAAGGGGATACTGCGCTTTTGGACGCTGCCCCTTCTCTGCAAGAACTATCCCTGAAATTCATGGGGAGTGTCAGCCTTTCTGTAACCACACACTGCTTTCCCAGAATATCTCTTTGAATTGTGTGTATCATTTTCCATGGAAACAGGAAGCAAAATTGGATGTCGACTAAGAAGGGGATACTGCGCTTTTGGACGCTGCCCCTCCTCTGCAAGAGCTATTGGAAGATGTTCAGGTTTTCAAGTATGCTGCAAAAAGTAAGGTCTAGAATTGTGACTTTCTCCTTTGTCCACAGACATACCTGTTAAAAATTTTCTAGCCAATGCCTGGCCAACACTCTCTTGTGTTTATGCTTTGTGGGAGATGTCCAAGAAAGAAGGAAAAGCCCTCGTGGGTTTCAACCAGCCCTGAGTGTGGCTGGAGGAGCCCAAGTTCAACCAGTACCTCCCCTCTCTCCTTCAGTCCCATGAGATTTGCTCAGGGTTTGCAGATGACTCTCCCAAGTCAGCGAAGAGCAACACATTCACTGTCCTTCAAGAGT
>NW_009717573.1:58376-64353 GCF_000703405.1 Apaloderma vittatum | reverse complement strand
GGCCTCCAACTGGACTCTGCCCCATTGACTCTCTGACTTCTCTGACTTCTTCCCTTCAACCAATTAGCGACCCACCTCACTACTTGGTCATCCAGACTACACTGCCTCAGTTTACCTGTGAGGATGCTGTGGGAGATGGTGTCAAATGCCTTGCTGATATCCAGATAGACCGCATCCACTGCATGGCCACCATCCATCCACCCGGTTATGTCTTCAAAAAAGGCTATAAGGTTGGTCAAACATGGCTTCCCCTTGGCAAAGCCATGCTGACTGCTCCTAATAACCTTCTTATCCTTGATATGCCTAGAGACAGCGCCATCCCCTTTCCAGGGATGGAGGTGAGGCTGACCAGTCTGTAATAACCCAGGTCATCCTTCCTGCCCTTCTTATAGACTGGAGTGACATTCGCTTTCCTCCAGTCTTCAGCCACCTCACCTGTTCCCCACGACTTACCAAAGATGATGGAGAGCGGCCTAGCAATGACTCCCGCCGGCTCCCTCAGCATCCGCGGGTGCATAACGATACATCATACAGGAAAACAAGGCTGGTGTGGTAGCAGAGGCCTTGAGAATGGGGACATGGGATGTGCTGTCAACAGACAGGAAATAGAAAGGGGAGACTCGGTAGCACTGGAGACCCCCAAGGCTATAGACAACTCACCAGTGTACTATTAGAGAAACACCTGCCCGGAGCTGGGTAAAACAGGTTTAGGTTTAACGAGAAGACCAAAGGAGTAGTCTTATCACTTCAATCTCATTGGTACCTGGAATTGCCACTTGCTAACCTGGGCATTGATCTAGAAGAGCTGTTAGACCTATGCTTAACTTGAAACAGCAAGAATGGAGATCAAAGCTTGAAGCAAAAAGGATTTAAGTAGAAGTTTAAATAGCTTGCTGAGCTGAATGGATTGTTTATATAAAGATATCGCATCTCTGTGAGGCTGAACAAAGTTACCCAGTTCCCTCATGATGAAGTAATATTTCAAATACAAGAAGAATTATATACCCAAAATATATGTATACATGAACACAATTTTATAAATACTTTCTTATTTACTAGAAGGAAGATCTGTCTTCACAGTTAAACTGTTTACTACATACCTAGTTAAAATTTTATGGTCCTAGTCTAAAACGTTTATGATTTCAAAATCTAATGCTTAGAACAGTAGTGCCAAGGACAAGTTAGTACCTTAGAGCAACTTAATCCCAAACCAGTTTTTTTTTTTCTTTTCTGAAGATGTGCTTATTTATTTGTATAGATTAGGATTTTCTTCTTTTTGAAAATGGGCTGGTTTTTTCCCCCAGCTTATGTATTACAGCTATGTTGCCTCACTATGCTGAATCATGTTCTTGCACCAGGTATAGCCCCAGTGAAGCGCTGCTAAAGTTAACATCTAATGGAGTGAATTGCATTTAAATGAACTGAGAATCCGACTGATTCCAGTAGCCCTATATTACTGAAAACTGGAGGGAAATCAGAAAAGAGACATCCCTTCCCATAGCTGGGGAGTTGGATTAGGTGATCTCTAAGATTCCTGCCAACTTAGGCCATTCTATGATTCTATGAAATCAAGATGCAGATTTCTAAGCTTACTTCTGAAAACAACCAGCATCAAGTAGTCTCCTGTGCTCAGTCAGAGAGAGTTCAGGTCCTCAGCCAGCACGAACTAGTAGAGTACTGCCATTTCCCATGTGGGTGTAATTATGCAGTACTAACCTCTGAGGTATTTCTGAAAATCCTCTACCAAAACTAGAAGAAATTTCCATTTTGGGCACGTCTTGATTTTCTGACAACCTGGATGATGCCATTTCAACGCATCAGTCGCCAGTGAGCTGACAATGAACAGAAAATAAGAGAACTCATCTCTTTCAGGAGAACGCGGTGAGAAGTGGATGAATTCCATATAGCCCATAACAAAAACAGATCAACTCTCATTAACTGTATTTGGCTTTGTCTATACCGTCACTTTCACTACAATTCTTCTCCCATTTGCAGAGATCAGAAATATTTATTTCTACCTGAGATTATCAGCCGCATAAAGTAAAGAAGAAGAAGCAGCCGAAAAATCTGACCAGAAACCAAACAGAGTGTTTATTACCACTGGCAAAATCTCATGGATGTCAAATGACCGGATCTGGGCAGGGAGCTGGGCCAGATGACCTCCCATGGTCCCGTCCAAACTACATTAGTCTGTGGTTCCCTGACAGCAGAACCTCCTTCTGCTGTACAACTGCATAATGAAAAAATAATCTTTATTCAAACACAACTCTCATTGTCTGATCCAAAACCCATATGCTTGCAGTTAAAATGAAGTATCCTTTTGAATGAACAGGGCCAGACGGGACGTGATGGACACTGAATGAAAGAGGAAACAGAAGAAAGACATTGAACAGCTTTGCAAAGTGTCATAGAAGAGGCCAAAAGCAGAAACGGAAATATAAAGCTGTGCACAACTCTGAATAAAG
The DNA here is from genome assembly GCF_000703405.1 of Apaloderma vittatum. NCBI lineage: Eukaryota > Metazoa > Chordata > Aves > Trogoniformes > Trogonidae > Apaloderma > Apaloderma vittatum. The sequence continues at coordinate 61,888 of NW_009717573.1, read as the reverse complement.
AAAGAAATTGGAGTTTTGAATCAGTAAATCAAGGAAGATTGAGGAAGTGAAGGTTTCCAGAAGTAGCACTCTGCATGCGACAATTATTCCCTAATGCTGCCTTCCAGATGTGTGTCCAAAATCCCCTCAGAATCTCTGTCTCCACTGGAACAAGAGCTGTGCCATCATGAGTGACAGTGGCTCGAGACCTGGCCATTTGCTGCAGAAACTCTCAGACAGGCCTGACTGTGGGGAAAACACACCCAACTTCTTGCCATCCATAAGCAAGGAAAAGGGCCCACATTTTGCCCATTCAAAGATCTCTGTTCAGGAATCTGTCTTCTCTTTCCTTAAACCAGGAGAGGTGGCCTGGGGACCACATCCACACTGGCAAACAGAGGAGGAGTCTGCGCCCTGGGGTTCCTTTCCCAGCTCCACAGATGTGCCACCAGGGAGGGCCACACATCATTCGGGCTGTCCCCCTCCTGCCCTCATAGAGCTGCATTTCCATAATATCCAAGAGCCCCAGCAGCCTGCTCATTCCCAACACTGCCCTGGGAAAGTCCTGCGACCCTCAACACCAACTGGCAGCATGGGGCAGGATGCATTTAAAGACAACACGCAGGATGAAGACTTCAGAGCTACTTAGGGGTGCTAGCAAGCCTGCATCGCCTCCATGGGCACTACAGTGTGGGTGACCAGTGGCCATCATGTGGATTTCCAGAGCAGACTGTGAGAGGAGATGGCATGTAATGGGGTCAATCCTGGCTGGACACCAGGTGCCCACCAAAGCCACTCCATCCTCTCAGCTGGACTCTCCTCCTCAGCTGGACAGGGAGAGAAAAGATGTAATGAAAGGCTCTCGGGTTGAGATAAAGACAGGGTGATTGCTCAGCAATTATTGCCATGGGCAAAATAAATTCAATTTAGTAAAATTAATTTAATTTATTACTTATCAAACCAGAGTAGGGTAATAAGAAATAAAAGTAAATTCTAAAACACCTTCCCCTCCCCTCTCCATTCTTCCCAGGCTCAATTTTACTCACAATTTCTCTACCTTCTCCCACCCTGAGCAGCTCAGGGGGATGTCAGTTCATCACATGTTCTCTCTGCTGCTCCTTCCTCCTCACACTCTTCTAGGGCTCCAGCATGGGCTCCTTCCCATGAGAGACAGTCCTCCATGAAAACCTCCAGTGCGACTCCTTCCCATGGGCTGCAGTTCTTCACAAAGTGCTCCAGTGTGGGTCCTTTCCATGGGGTGCAGTCCTTCAGGAGCAGACTGCTCCAGTGGGCGTCCCTTGTGGAGTAGCAAGTCCTGGCAGCAAATCTGCTCCAGCATGGGCTCCTCTCTCCATGGAGCCACAGGTCCTGCCAGGAGCCTGCTCCAGCGTCGGCTTCCCATGGGGTCACAGCCTCCTTTGGGTGCTTCAACCTCCTCCAGCATGGGATCCTCCATGGGCTGCAGGTTGTCATCTGCTTCACTGGGGACCTCTATGGGCTGCAGGAGGAGAGCCTGGCTCACCGTGGTCTTCACCACAGGCTACAAGGAAATCACTGCTCAGGCACCTGGAAGACATCCTCTTCCTCCTTCACCACTGGCTTTGGGGCTCTGCAAAGTTGATTCTCTCACATATTCTCACTCATATTTGCTGATGTAAACTTGATATCTTCTGAAAAAAAAATAGTGTAAAAATATAGCTTTTTAAAAAAAAAAAAGTTTCAGCAGAAAAGCTGAAAATACAGCTGGAGCCCTTCCAAAGAGGAACAGGAGACAGGACAAGTCAGGAAACCTCATGCGGCCTCCCATGGCCCTCAGACTCTGCAGGACTGCTGTCCCTGTGAGCTGGGGGATACTCTCCTCCACCATTCTCCATTACCCTCCCACCTGCTACAGAGGAAGAACATTTATTCCATAAACCTTGACATTTTTCTATATGTCAAACACTTCAAAACAAAACCAATGCAAGAAACAGCAATGCCCATGCAGGAAAAAACAATACGTCAATTCTGCAAGTCAAAGGTCTTCCGCTTTCTGGCAGGACACAGCATTTGCAGATGCCACAGGGTGTAACTTCAATTTCTCCTTTTCCACCTGCATCCTAAGGAAGAGTGAAGATGCCTGTAAGGGGCTAATCTGAACAAGTGGTCTCAGCTGCTCTTTAAGCCCGCGTGCCCCCAGCCTGGGTTGCTGTAACCTGCTACTCAGGGTCTTCTCAGAATAGATGCTGCTGACAGCAACTGGCACAGAGAATCCCAGCTCACGTTCCCACGGGAACCAGGAAATAATATCTTTCCAATTATTTCCAGACCATATTGGATTTTAATCTGGCTATTCAGTGATTTAAAAAATAATAATAATTAAAAAAAAAAAAAGTTCCTTTCTAGGGTTTCACTTGCCTCAGTGTTAGGGCTGCTGCACATTTATCCAAATCTATTGGCACATATATAAATATAATTTTCCTCTCTTGTTTCTCCACTCTCTGTCAACAGCAAGCTTGTTCCCTTCTGGCCTGTCTAGTCTTGCCCTCCAAACACAGAGAGTAAAGGATTGCTCTATTTCTATTTCATTTCTGTCAGTTATTTCCACTTCTTTCTTCTATTCCTTCCTCCTTTATGATATTATAAAGAATCTTATAAGCATTTCCAGTTGTGTGTAAAGGTTCAGGATATTTTGCCAGTGACGTGAGACCCCCTTGGGGAGTCTGATCTCTAGGAAGTGAGGAATCAGCATTAATTGCTCCATTAGTTTCATAAAAGATCCCCTCCCAGATTTTGTAGGTATCCATAAAGGAAACCTTCTAGAGATGTGAGGAGGAAGGTCTTGCATTTTGCCTGTTGTTTCCCTCCGCCTCCCCCAATGAAAAGCTTTTGCTCATCAGCCACCTAATTATGGAGGAAGCAGAAGCAGCACAGATTGCTAACGACTCTTTCCGATGACTTCTCCCACCTCAGCTCCAGGTATGCTCTGATTCTGAGGGTGAAGATCATTCTCGAGAATGCGTATAACCTTTGATGCTCCTGGCAAAAGTTGCAGAGATCCTCCACACTCTGGGTCATTATTACAGCACCCAGCTGTGTCCCCATTAGGTCTATGCACCCAGGGCCGTATGCTCAGCGATCAAATCACTTGACCCAGCTGTGTCTGGTCCCTGGAGGGATGGACCACACCACCGCCTCGTTCTGCAAAGGGCCCAGTTTATGCAGAGTGCAGGAGAGGCCATGGTGGGAACCTCCGGGTCGGTGCATGAGCATCATCCAGTGCATGTTGGTGAGCCCAAGCCCGTGCTTGGACCCTTTGCTGGAGCGGTCCCTGTGGCAGGACTTGGATGTGGATTATCACTCTGTTGTGATAAACCAAGGAGAAGTTTTGTTCTATCAAAACTTCACAAATGAAGGGCAGCATAGCAGACCCAGACCTCAGAAATATTTCTTGGGTACTTTTGTTCTTGTGTGAACTCCAGCTGGGGTTCATTTCACAAAAGTTAAAGACAACAACTCTCTCCAGTCCCCTGATGATGTTACGCCCTTTGGCT
>NW_009717573.1:50901-58345 GCF_000703405.1 Apaloderma vittatum | reverse complement strand
TTCCTGCTGCAGGCAAACCAGGGCTCACAGAGGTGAGCGTGGGGGGGTCACTTCCATCCAGGGGGTTTAGGGAGCCAAAATGTGGCACTCACTGCGCTGAAAAGCACCCCCCAAGATCAAACCTGCCAGCACCCACTGGCACCCCAGTACCTTCTGCATGGGGAAACCCTGCTGGTGGGAGCCCCTCTCCTGCCCTCCAACCGCTCTCATCAACAAACCGCATCCAGGCAAGTCATCTGAAAATGAACACAGATTCAGTCTCTGCTTTTTTTGGAGGGTGTTATCAACAGTTGCAAATGATGAGATTTGTGTGGTCATCACAGAGTGAGCATGATGGTTTCTAAAGAACTGGGTGGGCTTCGGGTCCAGCTCAAGCACTGGATGGGACCCAGGTCCCTCTGGAGCAAAGGGGAAGCTGCATCCAGAGCAAAATCTATCTCATACACGTTTGCTCAGCTAGAGACAACCCATACACCGGAAGGTAAAATTTTGGCTACAGGGAATTCAAAGACTTCAGCAGAGCAGGATTTCATGCAAAAACTCCTTACCAAAGATAGACTGCTGAGGAGGGACAGAGAAGTGCAAGAAATGAGTTTGATCACTATTTGTTTGATAGAGGTAATTTAGCTTTATGCTTTTCTTTGCTATCATTAATTTTTAATAAAATTTTATATCTTTGCGTTGACTGGTATCAACGCAACATTAGGGACTTTTATAAAGCACTGATAAGGAAGGAATACATACACACTTCATCTCTACTAAAAATGTGCTTCATTTGTATTCTCCTTTGATTAAAAAACGAAAATCAAATGTCCTTTCTCACTGTAGCATACATCAGATGCTATTGGGCCAAACTAAGCAAAGTCAGCAATGTCCCAAACTTTTTGTACCCCACACTGTGGTCTTCTGTACGTGTGTATGTGCATGTGGGTGTATTTTTATATGTGCCTAAGACATCTCATGCCATCAAGTCAATTAGAGATGTGAAGGATTCCTGGATGAGGAGTTTGGAAACATGTTTATTGATAGGGAGGTATTTCTCGCCTTGGCATCTGAGCGCTGTGTGCGGTGAAGAGTCCTTGCCTTCCATGGGGGAAGCCCCAGCAGAAAGCAGGGCTGGATCTGAATGTTCATAACAACCACATAGGCAATGGGCTGTGTGGCTGGAGAGAATGAGCAATGGAATCTGTAACAAGAAACTATTTTCTTCAGTTCAACCAGAGCAAACCTTTAAAATGAGACGGGAGCAAAGGCTAAGCCCCCTCGCTCTCTGCAAGCAGGTTTGAAGAGTGAGTTTCTCCTAGAATATCTGGGTGAGGTGGTGATTTCCCTCAGAAAGGGGTGATCTCTCAGACACAGGGAAGGCAAGAGAACAGGTACAGAGATCCCACAACCCTGCTCAAAAGACGATGCCACATTCATGTGCTGACGTCCCCATCTCTCCCACGGCAGCAGAGCTGCTCGAGTCCATGCTCACTGCCTCCCCCTCACTGCTGAGCCACTTATTAATGCACGATCTCAGAGCCTGTTGTATACATTAAAACTGAACCTAAGAAGCTGCATTTCCTCAGCTCCACACGTCCCTGCACAAGGAAGAACCCCAGCCAGATCACAAGAGACATTAGAAATGGCAAACGCCTACAAGCATCTTGCCATCAGCCTCCCTCCTCTCGAGTCCCTGTCTTCAGTGAGACCGTGCAATTTTTACTGCCTCCTGGTTTTGTTAGCACAAAATGCACAAAATATAAGTTGAATAATAAGTTGAGTAAGTTGAATATAGGCTCACGCAGCCCATCATCAGCTTTTTAGAAATCTTATATGTGTTGGGAGGGACTGTTTTCCCTTTCAAGTTAGTGCCTTGTTTTCCTCAATCATTTCTTGAGCTAAAGGCTAAAAATGTATTTTTGTTTCATAAGAAGCAGTGTAAAAATGTCGACAAGAGCAGAGAGGGCTGCTTGGGAAGTCTAAACACCACCAGACCCAAGCGTTTGGCTGTTGCCGTATATCCTCTTGGCAAGCTGAAGATGGAAAGTGAAAATGCTCTTTCTGTGCTGCAGGAGGCACCTCTGCCCTTGGTAGAACCTCTAGAAAAGGCTCCTCTGTCCCAGGACACCCACTGCAATGGCCTCCATGGGTGGCCCTGCCTGGGACATGCCTCCTGTTCTTCCCTACAGCCTGTGGGCAGCAGGGACTGGGGTTAGCATAGCTCTGTCTGCAAAACAAATGCAAGCCTGTGATGGTCCCAGTGGACCCACAGTGATTTGCAGAGATACGACTGAGAGGTGTGTGAGAGGAAATGGGCACAACCATCTTCGGTCTGCATGCATCCAATTTCCTCCTCCACTTTGTCCACACAGCAAATTATGGAAGTTAAAGCCATAAAATGCATATCACCCTGCCTAATCCTGGCCTTGACAAAGCAGCACTTCGCCCTCCTACAATGATTGCCTACAAGGGAAACGTGTTTATGTTCATTACTGGTTCAGGCAATTAATTTGCAGCCGTGCTAATGGATGAGAGCTCTTTTCCCAATTCATCCCTCACGAGTAACTTCTCTGCATATCTCTTCAGGACAATAGGAAACTCCATGACTCACTTTCCTCCCTTGCTACAGCAACAGGCCATGGCTAGGAATTAGAAACTTCCTGTGGAAACAAAGGGAGAAAGCCATTGCTTGACAAGTCCCATCAGGACTCGAACTTCTAAATCACAACAAAATCACAGAATCATAGAATGATTTTGGTTGGAAGGGACCTTAAAGATCATCTAATTCCAACCTCCCACTGTCAACCGCACAGTACAGCTTGGTGTCATCTGCAGACTTGCTGAGGGTGCATTTGGTCCCACCCTCCACATCACTGATGAAGATGCAACACAGCACTGGTTTCAGTATGGTCTTGGGTCAATGAAATCCTCAGCACAGGAAAGACATGGACTTATTGGAGGGGATCCAGAGAAGGTCCAGGAAAATGATCAGAGGACTGGAACACCTCTCCTGTGAAGAAACGCTGAGAAAGTTGGAGTTGTTCAGCCTTGAGAAAAGAAGACTCTGGTCAGAGCCTGTTGCAGCCTTTCAGTACTTCAAGGGAGCCTATAAGAATGATGGGGACAGACTTTTTAGCAGGGCCTGTTGTGATAGGACAAGGGTAATGGTCTTAAGCTGAAAGAGGGTAGACTGAGACTAGATATAAAGAAGAAATTTTTTACAATGAGGGTGGTGAGAGACTGGCACAAGTTGCCCAAAGAGGTGATAGAAGTCCCATCCCTGAGAACTTTCAAGGTCAGCCTGGGTGGGGCTCTGATCTAGCTGAAGATGCCCCTAGTCACTGCAGGGCAGTTGGTCTGGGTGACTTTTAAAGGTCCCTTCCAAGCCAAAAACTTTCTATAATTCTATTAAGATTTTTCTTCTACGCAATGGCATAAAGTGCTTAAATTGTCAAGTCCTGGACAACTTTTCCCAACACAGCAGGCAAGCAGAAGACCACTTTTATAGCATAGAAAAATCTTAAGGATCAAGAGCTCCAAGAAAGGTTTGGAGATGTGTTAAGGACTGAAAATCTGTCCCCAAGTCCCCTAGGCTCCCAGGAAAATTACTTTGCATCGCTACACACGCTGTTTTATTTGGATTCATTCTCATCTCTGTGAGAATGTTCTCCTCCCACCTCAACTTATTAAAGCAAAATAATTTCAAAGTAATTCATGGAATCAAAAATTAATCCCATGCTGAGTGGTATTATGATTGCTGGAGCAAGCAGTAATTCCTCTCCAGCATCCCTGTCTACGTACAGATCAAAGCCAGCAACGTGGCCAAACACATCCTTGGCTGTGAAAAGCAGCCCCAGCGCTGCTGTTCCCAGCTGAGCAAAAAGGTTGAACTCACTCCGTTGGCTCATCTTTGGACTTTACATACTCTGGAGCAGGGATGCAGATAGTCTTCAGTGGCTGTATGCTACTGTGGCATTGAACAAGAACTGTGAGGGTGAAAGGGATCAGACAGGGGAGCAGAAACTCCAGGTGGGGTGAGCCAGGCTTCAGCACAAGGCTTCCCACAGGAGCATTGCAAATGCTGGGGTTTTTTGAGGATCCTTCTATTTCCCAATGTTCTCCCTCATCTTCTTCAATTTTGCTGCCAAGCAGCAAAAAGGAAGCCCGAGGTTGTGCTGCAAAAGCAGCTGATCATCAGAGACCGCACGGAGCCAAGTTTCCAGGCAGGCCAGCATGTGAAGAACCCTATCAAAGCAGGAGAGTTTCCATCAGGGCAGCTTTGTTCTACATGCAGTGAATGGCAGGAGGCCATCGGGCATGTCTCAGACAGCAGCAGCCGGTCAGGCTCAGTCCTGTTCACCAGGACTCATTTAATCAGCCCAGTCCCTGGTTGACTCCAGTAGCTCCTTGAGAACCAGACTCCCAAATGTCAGAGGAAGCCTTTTGGTGGCGAGTGGCCTTGGGCTTAATGATCCCGAGTTTGTTCTTGTGGGCTGCTGGTTTCCTGCCCTGATTTCAGCACGCTATGAGTGGGCGGATGAAGGTGTTCTGCTGCTGGTCCCATCTAGAAAAACATGTATGAAACGTGATGACTTCTTGCTTCTTGTAAGCCTGCAAGAATGGAGTAGAGTTATCAGGTCTCATACCCAGCTTTTTCACTTCCCTGATATCCCCTGCATGAGCAACACTGCTTTGCTTTGGGGACCAGCAGAAGGGGCTGAGCACACACTTCACTGCAGGTCGTGGCTGTAGGACTGACTCACCTGACTAAAGAGGGTTCATCTCCTGAACACCACTTTGGTGTCAATTAGACCCTGTAGAGGACTCAGCTGAACTGTTGCAAAAAACCCCAATGGGATTTCTACATCATCCCTGGTATGTTGGGTGGGAAATCAAGGCCATATGCTTTCAAAGATGCTATCAAGTCAAAACTTGATAACCCATCAGAAAAAGAATATCTGGGTTGGCTGACCCAACAAGAGTTGTGACAGAGCTTCATATTCTTCTTCTAAATGTGACCAAGCAAGGTCTCACTCCAAGCCACCCCGACAAGAGACCCACCTTGGCCAATAGTGGGGAAAAATGCGTTAATAATATATTTGTGGCTGCAGCCAAGAGGCCTAGAGCGACTACATGTGGAGGACCAGTGCACTCCCATAGAAGACCCCTGGCCAGGTCATTTGGAGATTCCTTTACCCCTGGGGAAATAATATTCCCAGCATGATGAGGCTGACACTGGGAACCGGGTAACCGAAACGTAAGGCGGAAACAGATAAAGGTGCAGGGACAGGGCCACCTTTCCGGGAGACACTACTGGAGATGAGGCTGGTGGAATTCCATCCGTGACCCCATATGCCAGGAGCACTGTGGGCATCAGCCAGGGAACCTTCTAGGAGTGGGAAAACATAGTCACCTGGTAGACATACTTTACCAAACTGGTGAGAAATTGTAAATTTTACTGCTTGCAGGCCATACCCTCCCAGAGACAAGGTCTAGTGCCTGAGGAGTTGGAGTGAGCTGATGGCGTCCCACCAGTCTTGCTGAGTAGCACCTGTGGCCAGGCTGTCCTGGGAGATGACTTCTGTCCAGGTGACCATTCTTCATCACACAGCACCCAAGGCTCCTCTAGATGAATGTTATGCACTGGTAATGCAGCCTCAAACCCATGCGGCAGCAATGGCAGCAGGTGAGGATTGCACCATGAGTCACTGTCTTTTTAACCCTTTGGGTGTGATCAGAGGTGATCTTCTGGACACTTTTTCAGCTCCTGCAAATGATCACAGGCAAGGAGTTTCCCAGTTGAGTTACATGTTGCAGGGGGAAATTTCTGGTTTTTTTTTTGTTTTTTTTTCAAATCTGCTTTAAGCTTAAGGTTAAGTTTTATTTGGCCCTGACAGGTCCTACATTGGAGGAGACAGCAAACACCCATCCCACGTTGCTGTAGAAGAGTCTGGACCTCACATCTGTGCAGCCAGAGTAATCATCTGAGACCTGTCCTCTCCCACCGGGCTACAGGCACCACCCAGATGCCATGGGTGAATCAGGGACTTTGATTTCAAGTTGTTTACAAGATATCATTCTTTTGTGTCCAAGGAGATGTAACAGCATCTCAGTGCAAGATGGCTTGAGACATTAAATCTCCTTGTGAATATAATCACAAGCAACCTGGGCTGGAAATGTCTGATCTTTGATTATTCTTTTATTTTTTACAGCAAATAGATCCACAGACCAATGAGAAAAAAACCAATGTTTTTGGTTTGTTCAGAACTTTTTTAACATTTGTATTAAAGTGGTGCAAAGAACAGCATTTTAATGTGGGACTCTCACACCGGGTCTGCTCACCGCAGCCCAATCTGCCTGTTCTAGAGAGATTTAATTGTCTGCAATGGGAAAGCAGGTCTTCATTCTTTAAAGTAATAGGAAAACGCAGGGAAAAAAACCACAAAACCCCTTGCTTTTGTCCCTGACCCTGTGTGATCAGGTCTTCTGTAACCTTCAAGCAGTCCTGGGAACAGTCCTGTCAGCTCCCACTCTGGCAGCCATGGCAGCATTTTTTATGTCTTCCTTGTGGCAGCTGAGGGGAAAAACATTGATTGGATTCCACCGGCGTGAGAAGATTAATCATCCGCCTGGATTTCCAGCCAGCCTCTTCCACCCTGGGTAAGCCTTGGCATTAATATTTAAAATTCTTCTGACTGCTCTCTGTTTTAATTAGCAATTGGAAAACTCCCTGGCCTGTGCCAGGAAAAAAAAAAGTCCTTAAGATCAAAGCGGGCTCTAATTCACATATCTGCTTGCCACGTTCAAAGGAGCTGGTAAAATGAGTGCTGTACTGGATGGAGATGGAAGGACATAACCCATGAGCTGCAAAAAATCAGTGGGTGCTGTGTCCTGAGTGAAGCCATCTCATTTCAGTATGGCCAAAGGCAAAGGGGAGCGTTGGGTGATTATGCCAATATATCCACGATGGCAATTTTAGAATCCTTATGTTGCAAAAAAATATCCTGGCCTCAAATCTTACTGCAAATGTTATCTACATTGGCAGGGAGCCAAGCACCCTCTTCGCCCGCAGCCTCCCTAAGGACACCCAGACGCCCATCAGGGAGCTGCGGTACTTGAGGCTGACCCAGCGCTTCCCACCATGCCCTGAGCAAGCCTCCCTCCTTTATTCCTCTTTCCAAAATCAGCTCCTTCTGCAAAAAGTTTGACGTGATCAAATACCCGTCTTATGATCGAAAACACAAACAGCCGTGTCCCCTCAGGCGGAAGGAAATGCTGACATTTCGGTCACGAGGCCCAACCGTCCGGCCACGGGGTGGGCAGGGCTGGAGACCTGCAGCTTTTCACCGCCTTCACAGCCGGTTATGTGGCTTCCTCTGTTTAAAAAAGAAACTTTAAATAACGTCGACCCATGTTGTGCAATTAACCGTGGAAGCGCAGGGCTGAAGGTGCCCGCTGA
>NW_009717573.1:0-50874 GCF_000703405.1 Apaloderma vittatum | reverse complement strand
TGTCAGGACTTTATTTTGTGACACAATTTAAATGCTCAGGTGCACTCCTGGCATTCCTTCGCCACCAAGTATTACTTCACTGATGACTCCAGATGGCTTATTACCAACAACATAGCGGAAAAACTCATTTTTTCAGGCAGCAATTGTTTATTATTGGGAAAAACATTAGGACTTTTTTTTTTTCTCTTACATATACTTGATTTGAATAAAAATAATTTAAAAAAATTTAATTCTTTTTATATTACACGAAAGTAACCCGAGACAAGGACTGTGAATTTTGGAAGCAAGAAAACATAGACAAAATTGTTGTTTAGCTGCTGAGATGTAGTACTTGAATTTTTTTTTTTAAACTCAAATAGAGAAACAATCACAATTGTCATTCCAGTGAAGAAAATTAATCCATCTATAAAATATCTTGAGGCTTAAGAACGGTATACAGTTACACTAGAACGTATTTATAATATAATGTGTGAGTTCTAACATATTACCCTAAAATATATAACTTCTCAGACTTTACAAGGTCAAATATTTTAGACCATATTCCAGTGGAAAAACACTACAAACTTATTACGATCCTTTAAAAGTTCCTGTTGAATTAGTTTTTATTTCCTTTTGAGGAATTTTAATATAACGTTTCAAGCAATAAAATATTGCATACAAACTAGCTTGCAGAACTTTATTCAAACCAACTTGGACAACTGAAGCACCTTTAGTAACAGTGATAAAGAATCTCTGTTACAGCAGCTATGAAGAAGCAGATTCTGTGCACAGACTGGTAGAATTGTCATGACAGCTGATAAAAATTATGGCATATTCGGCAATAGGAAATTGAACTAATGGAAATTAAAATATGCTTAAAGCTGGGGTTGGATTACAGTGTTACAAGACAAAGATTTTATTAATTAATCCACATTATCTGACAAAGACTTGCAATAAAACACCAATTTCGGTTTTTTGTTTCTTCATAAAATACATGCAAACTACTGCAATTTCCCTGACTTATCTCATCTCTTTTCAGTTGAATATGAATATAGTTTATCTTTTCATTAAATTCTAGTATAACGAACACCATTCAGCATCACCTGAATGGATTCTAGGTAAAAAAAAGCTTCAGAAAGCAAAAAAAAAGCAAGCAATTAGCATGTCAAGATCTCACTTTAGATCACGAGCTACTATCTGCAGATACACACGGGGTAAAAACGAGACAGACTTTGCGTAGGTAGTTATTTGCACCAAGCACCACATTAAATTTAATGTAACTGCCCCAGGTGCGGCTGTCTGAGGGACCGATGGAAAACCACTCTTCACGAAGAACAAGGCAAAGACACGATTAATACATTGTCAAAACTGTTCTCTTGTAACAGTCTAACCCCTGGGGTCAGTTCTTTTTTAAAGGACGCTGGCGTGGCAGCCTGACAAACAGCCCGATGCCATCTAGAGTGACAATGTCAAGCCCTTTAAAAATAAACATTTCATTTCGGTATATTCTGGGGAAATTTTTTCGGTTGTTGTTTTTGTTCTTGGCTTTTTTATTTTTGTAACTGCTGTTTCCAGCACCATCGCAGAGGCTGGGACGTTTCATTCCTCCCTCTGACGGTTTTGTCATTTTCCACGTGGCAGACACCGGCCACCACACCCTGGTGCTCCTGGTGGCGCAGTGGACCCCCCGGGCTGCCTCCCTGCTTTCCTTGTCTGGTATCCGTATCACCGGCGGGATTCACGGCCTTGGAATGTGCTTTCTGAATTAATACACATTTTCTTTTCAGAAGGAATGCCCCGTTTTTGCAACCGAAGCCGTGTAAAAACACTCTTATTTTAAATAATGAGTGGGTGGTGTCTCTTCTGAGATGAATCAGTGACGCAATTTAGAAAGCCAAGGAGGCATTTTCACCTGATTGCAACGGTTTTAAGATCAGGCAAAATTTGGGACCTAAACTATGCCATTTGCCTTCCTGTGTAAATTAAAAATTACTTTTAGTCTTACCAAGAAAAATTCTACTGGTATGAACTACAGAATTTTTGAAATTATTACGCATATTTATGTTTCACGTCTCTAAATATATTACTCATTTGTCTAATTCATTCAGGAATCTACTGTACTGTCAGCCAACTACAGTAATCCAGAAATATTTTCTGTGTGCGGAAGGGACTTAATCACTAAGCCGCACCTTCCTGCAAAGCTTCAGTATTTTTGATTGGGAAAAAGCATTTCTCATTGAAATAATACTGAAGTGGAGCCCAAGCCCTCCTCCATATACACGACTGTTAAGTTTATTAACCTTTCAGGACAAAGGGCGGATCACATTCAATGGCAAGATAACCGATTGTTTTCAAGACAGCTCTAGCGGTAGCTCTGGTGGTACAACTGTGTATCTTGGGTCAAGCTTAGGTGTGAAATCCTTGAAGTTCTTGGATGCTTCAGTACCAAATACATCTAAAACTTTCCTGTTCATGAGAGCAAACCTGAAAACAAAGAGACATGAGAGAATGAACTAATTATTACTTTACTTCTGAAAAAATAAAACTATTCCAAAATATTCTTTAAAATAATAAATTATTTATAAAATTACCAATATTATTTCACTTCATGAAAGACTATCCAAATCTTTGAAATGCAGGCTTCAGCCTGCACTGTTCAGAGCCTACTAGTTTTTCATCTTAGAATCACAGAATCATTCAGGTTGGAAAAGACCCTTGGGATCATTGAGTCCAACCATTTAACCCTACTCTACATAAGCTCACCCTCAAATCATATCCCCCAACACCACATCTATAATCTTGTTCAATGCAGATTTAAAAAATAAAATAAAATTGAAAAATCCGATTAATAATGCTTTGTGTAGATATACTTTACATAACACAACTTGTGGAAAAGGGGAAGGAGAGAGTAACATTCTACTTTTAACTTTACAAATAAAAGCTAAAACAAAATACACATTCTTCTCAACTCAGCCTCTCAAACTCTGGCCATGCCTGCCCAATAACAATTTCACGGGTGCTACAATCTATTTCCATCTCTTTAGTCTTCAAAATTGTTGAGTGAAAGACCTGTGAAATGTCAAAAGAATCTGCCACCATGCTGAGAGTGTCCTAATGACTATTATGAAGATTTACCTTACATAAAATAAATCAGTAAAACAGAAATTCTTTTCCCTCCTCTCTTTCAGCTAAAGCAATCTTAGGATTAGCACGAGGGAAAAATGCAGCCAAAGTGCAGACGTCACCCCCGGCATCGTGTCTGCCCAGCCTCAGAGGCTGCCTGCATTCTGCCTCCGGGCAGCCCAAGGAAAGATTCTCACGATGCCCAGCAGTGTTTGGGGCCACGGAATCCCAGAGCTGTCGGAGCTGGAAGGGACCTCAAGAGATCATCTGGTCCGAACCCCAGCTGCCATGGGCACATCACCCAGGAACGCGTCCAGGCGGGTTTTGAAAGTCTCCAGAGAAGGAGACTCCACAACCTCCCTGGGCAGCCTGTGCCAGGGCTCTGTCACCCTCACAGTAAAGAAGTTTTTCCTCATGTTTAGATGAAACTTCCCGTGTCACCTCATGCCCAGCTCGGGGTGTACTCTGTCATGGGCAGGGACGGTTCAACACACTCCCAGGCCTGGCCCCTGATCCCATTTCTCCTGTTACAGTCACAATAAGTGTTCCCTAACACAATCCCATTCACAAACTAATCTACGCTTTGTTTCTGCCAAAGTATAGTAGCGCACACTTCATTAAATTTTTGTAAATCAGTTACAGCAAAGTCTATTTTAAAAGGTAAGAATTTTAGATCCCTGCACCAAATAAGAGAAAAATATCCAGTAAGATATTACAATATAAAATTATGGTTATAATCAGTGAAAATTTTTCATAAAAAAAAAAAAAAGCCTTTCCCAAGTAAATAGATGTCTCATAAAAACTATTCAATCTTCAAAGTATTCTTAGGAAATACTCTGACATTTCCAGTAGTGCTTTTAAACAGGTAGTAATACCACTCCTGCTGATCACTGTACGGTGATTTCTTTAACCTGTGTAGCTTTTACTGGATTCTTCATATTCCACTGAAATTCTAAAGCATTCCACCCTTTGAGTGAACTAAAGACAAAAAAGCCTTCAAGTAAAACTCTCATCTGCTAAAGCCTTAAACAGATTTAAGTCTTTACTCCTGTCATTAGACTAAGCCTAGTACTGTCACTTCAGCAGCAAAGACCTTCAACCAGACTGGAAACCGCTTGAAAAGCAAAGTGAACGCTCAGGGAATTAGCCCATACGTACTCCTACAGCCCTGCTGCTGACAGCGAATGAACAGAAAGCTCACTGTGATCCATGATGTGTTTAGACAAGTCACAACACACCCCTCATTACATACCTGCCCTTTGTTAGTCGCAAAAGAAATTTCCAGTATGAAGGTCTCAGGTTCTGAACTTCCATGACAGCCTGCAAGGAGAATGTTCTGTCAGAGCCAGCTGACAGCATCAGGCGAAAGCTGCATCAACATTATGTTGCCAAAACCAGTCAAGTGAGAGTTATGAAAATACAGCGATATTTTCAATTTTTTTTTTTAAATTCTGTCATGTTTCATGGACCAAAGCAGCTGGGATCAGCTGCCAAGGTCGAGCGCTGTCAGCAGACAAACCGCCCACAGCTGAGTTTGGTGCTCTCCATCACCACCACTAGCACAAGCTGATCCTTCCAGAAGACTGTCTTTCACAAGTGGTGGCAGATAACCTAGATCTCACTGCAGAGAAAGCAACAATAATCCTTATTATTCTTACAGACATCATTTTGCACTCGTGGATGCCAAATTTACCTGCTGTTTTATCTCCCACTCACTGCATTTTGTGACCCACCGTTTCGCGTAGCCAGTTTTAATACTTCATGTTAACATATCTTAAATAATGTCATATAACCAAAATCCTTGTCTTCTCTCTATTCCATTACTTTTCCAGGTCGCTTATGACTACAGGGAGCACCAAACATCTCTGCACAGATCCCTTAGCTAGTTTCTCCTTCCTTCCTCAGAAACCTAGTAATTTATTTCCAGTCTTTGGCTCCTTTTCCAACAAGTTACTAAGTAATGAAAAATCCTTTCCTCTTTCCTCATACTAACTTTATTTCTGTTAGTCTCATATGATGGTCCTTGCCAACATTATTTTGGAGATTTCAGTGCTGCTAGTCCTTCAGGCACATCCCACATAATATCAGTTCACTTTGATGCTAGAATGAGAGATATTCCCAAATATATGGGAGCAATAAGGAGGAGGAGTGGAACTGTCCTCTTAAGCATGAGACAGCAGAAGACTGCTTTAGGGTCATTTTATATTTTCTTCATTGGAGGGGTATAAAAAGCACATATAGTTAGGAAGGTCCAGAAAACATCCAGTGGGATGTATCAGCAGAAGGTCTAGAAATGGAGGGATGTAGTGGAACAGCAGAGTAATCCGGGTACCACTGAAAATGAGTTTTTCTAGCTGATAAAGCAATAAAAGAACCACGGGTAAAGGCATATAATTAACAAGCTACAGCTTGTTTCAAACATGTAACTTCAGATTTTCTTACTGATTTTTGCAGATTTTTTCAAATAGGCAACTCAAATTAAACTTAGCCAAAAGTGAAAACTTCTAGTTGATTAAAAAAGCATAAAATATTTGTCTCCTTGAGAAACAGTCTGTTTGTAAGCCTATGAAAGCCCATACGTTTATGTTCATCTTCTCGGGCAATGCATTTTGAGATCCTTTCCAAATAATTCAATTCTTGTATCACGTATTCAGCCACAAGCATATGAAAAGTCTGAGTCCTGGAAATGACCTTCCCACTGTGACACTCAAAAGCAGGATGCAGGAGGCCCGGCTCACAGCATCCTTCTGGAATCCCTACATCAGACACCTTGTCTGTGTCACTGTACTCCTCATTTCATTCAACATTCGACTTAAACTAGAACTTCACATCCTGTCAGAAAACACCATACTTACTGCCTGAAAGCATATTGATGTAGAAATGGCATAGATGATGCTGTCTGCATGAGGAAAATAGGGAACCTTTCCTGCTTCAATGCCTTTGAAGTATATAGTCTGGAAAAATAAACAAGAAATGCTAAACAAACCATAACAAAGGTGCTTTTTATCTTTTTCTTATTTTACCTTTTCTAAGTAACATGTCAACATTACTAACCAATGCTAAACCATTTTTGTCTATGTCCAGAAATGTGACACATTGAGAGAGCTCATAGAAGTTATCCCAGATCAACAGAATAGGAGGGTATCAATGTATAGAACAGGACCTAGCAACAGCTTGGGTGCTAAAAGAGTAGTACGTATCTTACAGATAAAAAAAGGGAAAGCTTGCTACGTTAAATTCTTCATTTTAAAAAGCAAAAGAAAAATGCAATAACCGTTCCAACAAAGTGAATATTCACTGTTCTTAAACAGCTTGAAATCACATACTATTCTTTCTGAGAAAACATGTAAAGTTTATTTTCCTGAGCACAGCTTGACCTTCCAAAGCAGCACACGCCCCTCTAGTCAGTTACCCTTGGCTTGCGTAAGATGATAAAAGTAGTAAAAAAAAAGAAAAAAAAGAAAACACTTAAAAAAAAAAAGACAGAAAGAACACACAGCACTTTTCTTATTTCTCTGCAGCCACAATGTCTCAAAGTCCACAGAAAACCATCAGCAATACAAGATAATATTGTTTTTTACAACTGGTGTTCTAAAAGTCAATATGGATAACTCTGATTTGTTTTTTTAACTGATACGTGAATTACCTACAGAGCTTCATCTAGGATTACAAGAAGCAAGAATAAACGGAGTATATCTCCCCTTTCTCTGTTTAATTTTATGTTTAAGAAAAAAAATTCTTCTTTTTAAATGCTTTGAAATGAATTGTGCTCTGGTAACAGAGGTGGGTAAGTATCACTAAGGAATGAGGCCCTCGAGGTCTGCAGGAGAAAGCTTTGTCATTTGGGGATGAGGCATAGTAAGAGAATGCTCCCAACTTATTCCAGTGGTGCTGCTGGGGAAATAACCATGACTAAGTCCTGATTTCATGGAAAAAAAGCACAGTGAGAAGTCAAAAGCTCATTACCAAAGTATAATCAACATACCCAAACTCTACAAACTCTTTTTTTTCCCCCTAGGTTCCTGATTTTACCAAGTTCGTGGAAATCAATCAGGCCTGAAAAACTGTAATGAGAACAAAGTTCATTGCAAAGCTGAGAATTCAATCAGTTGAAGCACACTGACAAACAACTTCAGCTATAGACTAAAAGCTAAGCTATTCTGAGTTATCTTAGATTGCTGAATGCCAAAATTAGGGAACAAAGGCAGGAAGTTAAGCTGTAGCTTTTGGCAATAAATCTGCAATTAAGGACTAGTTTTGATTTATGTTTCTGGCAGAACAGACATTCTTGGAACTTTGAGATTTAAGAAAATCTGCAAAAGCTCCAAAACAAAGGGCTATCAGGAGACTAAAAAAAACTCACGGAGAATATACATGGAGACCAGTGGGTAAAGGACTTCTTAAAATGAGTCACAAAAAAGGAAATAAGAAAGAAAGGAGACCACAGACCAGCCCTGCCTCTTGGCACACACGTACAGAAACACAGCACTGCCATACAATTGTCTAACAAAGCCTGGGAAGTTCATTTTCTTTTTCTGCCTCCAAAAAATAGACAAAATGAAGAACTCTCTTACAAGGGTAATATCTTACCTCTACTAATTTGGACACCAGATACATAGAGATAGTGGTACTTTTGTAAAACATCATGGAAATTCCTGCGAGACATCCTGTAACGATTAGAAAACAAAAGTACTGCTAAGATTGTGATTTACTCTTGCTGTTGCGGTATGTCAGCTCAGCAGACACCGCATAAGATCATGCTTTCTGTTGCTACAACAAAGTTGTTGCTCCCCATCAAAATAAGGTTTATGTCATTAGAAAAAGGCAGTTTTGAAAGCCTGAAATATATCTGTAGCTCAGCTCCCTCAAGGATGAGAGACCTCCGAGTTTCCAACATGTGACAGACGCACAAAGAGCAGGGAAGGGCTTGCTCCTCCACACAATGTTCAGGGCAAAAGGGTCCTTCTTAGGATCCAGTGGAGCCCACTCTTTCAAAAATGTACTCTGTCACGTATGGAAGTGTCGGTATTTTTATCTTGCATCGCTACGATTGGAAAATAAAGAACAAGTTCACATTTGTGTATACAGTAACACATTGTCCTTGAAGCTAACTATAAAACCAAACCGTTTGATGGAATTTGCCTCACAATTTTAATTGCAACTCTTTATTTGAAGTTAGTTGAAACACCACCGCCCCTTGGACACAACCTCGATGTACACAGTCCTGTTTTCATGACAAAAGTCTGAAAAAGGAACGAGGGGACGGATAAGTTTGCAGACAGAGGTGATATAAACTTCTTGTCATGGACTCACCAGCTACAAGTGCATGAAGCTCATCGTCGAGGTTCCGCACCCAGCGCAGGAAGCAACTTGTGCCCTGCAAGTGAACAGAGAGCAGGGTTGGCCCTAGTTACTTCACTTTCATAACACACTGGCTGGAGATATTCTTCCATAATGTAGCAATGCAGCACATAGTATGAATTAAGAGTGTCATGTAGTAATACCTATAATCCACAGTACCTGAAATGTCTCAGTGTTTCAATTAACAGGTTCTCACTACCATTTATTTCAAAATCAGAGAGCAGATCAATCCAATCTGAGTATCAATCTTGAATTCACAGCACCTTCATTTGCTGTAGGCTCTTTCTCATGATAAAGTCTGCTTTCAACTGCACACCAAAATCCTGGAGATTTTTCCCATAAATTCTGGAACCAGGAGACCACACTAATCTAACAAGTTAGAACGGTGTATGATTAAAAGACACAGTGAAACACACAATAACCTGTTGTTGACACAAACAACAATACACAGCTGCTCAGGCCAGACTGGATGTAAGTGTTTCCTTAGATTTCTTTGGAATCTCCTGTATTTCAGCTTTCATCCTACCACTGCACAGCTCCAAGAAGTGTAGGTAGCAATAAAAACTCCCCCGAGCCTTTTCTCTCCAGCTTAAAACCCAGTTCTCCCAGTTTCTCCTCACACACTGTATGACCCAGTCCTCAAATCATCTCAGTAGCCCTCGCATGAACTCACTCTTGAAAAATACATTAAAATTAAAAGACAATTACTTCAATTACGACAGTCAATTTTCCTAGTCAAGCTTCTAAACTAATTAAAAAAAGGTAAGCAGGCTAGCATGGCCAAAACCATGTTTACTGACGTTAACTAACAGTAAGTGGAACACGAAATTTTAATAGTACAGATGATACTATCCTATAATGGCATTTTGGACTGCTTTTAGGGACAAAAAGGACTTATTTTAAAAGTAGTCCATAATGCAGTCCCTTTGGGTTCAAAATGTACCAAGCATTTCCTTACTTTTGCCCGTGGCCCAGTCTTTTGGAGTGACTAGAATCTCTGCTGCCATACACGCTTATTTCAGATTGAAAGAAAAATATGATGCAACCCAAATCTGTGGAAGTTATGGAACACAAACAACAACAGAAAGTAGAATCATAGAATCTTTTAGGTTGGAAAAAACCTATAAGATCATTGAGTACAACCATTAACCTACCAGTGCCAGGTCCACCACTAAACTACGTCCCAAAGTACCACGTCTACATGTCTTTTGAATACCTCTAGGGATGGTGACTCCACCACTTCCCTGGGCAGCCTGTTCCAATGTTTCACCCCTCTTTCCATGAAGAATCTTTTTCTAACATCCAGCCTAATCCCCCTGGTGCAACTTGAGCCCATTTCCCCTCATCCTATTGTTTTTTACTTGGGAGAAGAGACAACCCCCTCCTCACTACAACATCCTTTTATATAGTTGTGGAGAGTGAGAAGGTCTCCCCTCAGCCTCCTCTTCTCCAAGCTAAACAACCCAGTTCCCTCAGCTGCTCCTCATAAGACTTGTTCTCCAGACTCTTCACCAGCCCTTCTTTGGACATGCTCAGGCACTTCAGTGTCTTTCTTCTCATGAGGGCCCAAAACCGAACACAAGATTCGAGGTGCAGCCTCAAACGTATATGCCAAGTACAATGAAGTGTAAACATGTGACCCTCATAAAATGAGTATGTCTAGAACTAAACTACACCTTGCAGTTGGAGCTTTTAAAAGACATCAAAATCATCAAAGCTTTTGCAATTTAAATATTTTTTGTTTTCTCTAAAGGCTCTTTTCTTAAAGTCTGAGCAAAAACTTAGTTTGCAAACGAACTCTGAGCAGCCCATTTTCACCTTGCCATCAAAAACTTTAAACTCTCTAACCTTACAAATTCTTGTCTCCCAATCTGACTGGGTCAAGTGAAATGCTGTTTTGCTTACAAATTACACTTGCTTTTTTAATTATCAGTAAGTGATATTAATCCTGAATAATACCAAACTATCTTAACTCTGCAAAGTGAAGTGGCAGTTGAAAAATGACATGTGTGACTAAGAACAAAAAAGTGCTAAAGCCACGTCAGCACTGCACTACACAATATACTTTCCCTTAGGGTGTGTGCTTTGTCACATTCTCTCTTGGCATAAGTAAACATAATTAGATTAATTCCAACAATGTTGTATGAATGTGTATCAGTTTGCAATCTGTCATCTTATAACAGTGTCGAAGGGTAGATTTTCATGTGTAAGTGCAATGTCTCCTCAGCTGCACATGATATTATGTTCTCCAATCTCCTGCTATTTAGCATCAAGTAAGAATTCCGGATATTTGAGCCAAAAAAATCTGGAAATGGCTTTTCTCTGGCAACACTGCTGCTACTGCAGTCACTACTTGCATTTGCACTAAAATGTTCTCGTGTAACAGCAAGTCCCTTTGAAATCTGAATTGGCTGTCTCTAAAGTGCTGCCTATCTCCTGATCTTGATACTGTGCTGCAAAATCCATCTGGTTTATTCAGAAATTATAGGAAAGAACACATGGAATACTGCGTTCATCACTACTGTATGTTACAAGCTTACTTTGTATATACTAACGAAAGATCCCAGAAAAGCTCCAAGCTGGAAATTCTCCTTGTTGTAGAAGAGGGAAAGTAGCCGGGATGGTTCTGTAAACAGATGCCGGAAGGTGGATGGAATCCGAAGGCAACACTGGATCAGGTAACCGATGCTAAACATCCTAACGAAGCCCTAGAGAAAAGAAAGAAAGATTTTGGGGTCAAAAGACACATTCAGAAAAACGAAAAGTAAAAACATCTATAGAAGTACTTATTTTCTACACTGAGTGGCTTAAAACCTGCTTCGCAGATACTAAGGAAAATGCATTCCCATCTTCAAGGTCAAGACCCTTTTTTTCCTCCTGATTCCCCTGTAAAATAGCAAAGGTGATAAAATCAGAGACAATTTACTCTCCTTTAATTTCTGTGAATATCTTAAAGGCCCCAAGGGACAAACTCTAAACCTCTTCTGTTCCAAAATTCTGTCCTTCGAAATAAACCTGATGACTTCATTTCCAGGTTACTGACCAGCTTTTAACCACAAATTGGTATATAGAGGAAAGTAATGTGGTGGAAAAAAAGAGCACTTCTACGCTCAAATGTCTGGAGAACGCACTAAAAGAGGAAAATGTCCACAAAAACTAAATTTCAGAAAGTGTGAGAATTAGAAACTGACCCTGATGGCTTGGCTCATGCTCACGGACTTTCTCCCAACCCAACTGGAGGCTGAGTGACGCCTGCAGCGAGACAAACGGCAAAACTGGAAAGGAGATTACGTGCAGAGCTACTGAGAAAGGATAACACGCGTTCCAACGAATTCCAATGAGTTATTCTTATTACTGCACCTTGGATACAGATCTATTTTTTTATACTATGTCACAAAACCACACTGAGATTCTCTTTCCAAATTCTTCTCCCCAATTTCTTGTAACTTCCTTCACAGCTTCCTAACATTATTCTTACCCTATGGCTGAACTTCTCTAGTAATTCTGAATAAAACCTATCCCTTTCTTTTGTTTGGAAGATGCTTTATCTGAAAACTATCTGTGCATTCACCCTTGGCAAATAAGGCAAGCACCCAGTACTCATGATTTCTGCAGTTCACTTCTTGGAAGATAGTCAGGGACACTGAGACAATTCCAGTTCCAGCAATAACTGGTAGAGGGTTCAATGGAGCAACCTTTCAAACTCAGAAACTCAAAACATTTTTCCTTCTGTCAGAACTTTCTAATGCATCACAGAGCTCATAAAATTTTATTATGGTTAAACATTCAGTAATAAACTCTTCCCGAAGCTATTACTCTCCCTGCTACTCAAGAAGTGGTCTATGAGAATCAAGTGGAAGAAAATATATTGTGTCATCCAGTGAACCAGTAGCTATGGACTAAAAGTTTCCAATTCTTACTCTGCTGCTCTTAAAGGTATGTAAATTCTACATACTGAAGAGCTAATGACTCAGTGTTTTCTGACTGTGCAATGAAAATACCTACCGAAACATATGCAAGGCAGAGATGTGAACGCAGTCAATTTTGTGTAGTTAAAAATGTCAACAAAATTGCGATGAATGTATATTCGCCTCTAAAAGGAAGAGGTACCTGAGTGTGAAGTACACAGCCCTTGTCTTCCAAAAAAAATAAAAGGATTGTGATACCAGGCAGTATTATATAAAATGAAAGTCCTAAAACTAGCAGTTATGAACAAAGTCCCAAACCAGAGAACACACAACAGTACCACATGTCTGACTTTTTCACTCAGCTGTAGGAAAGGTTACTCTGATGGGGTGAGGAACACTTGCATTAGGAAACATTTAAATTTCAACTGGAAACACTCAAATTTATCTGTGATTTTATTTTTATGACTACCCTACTTAAAGCGCTGAACTGAAAGACTAAGGCTTAGTTTTGATGTGCACCACATAGCAGTAAGTATTGCACAAAAACCTTCTGGTCAGCTCATGTCAACCAGATGAATCCACACCACACTTACAGGTTTTTTCCAGAGTCATAGGAAGTGTTACAACTTATAATCAATGCACAATACTGTAAGTTTTCTCTTCCATAAAAAGAACTCAAATGGTAACAGAGGTAGAAAAGATAGAGTATACACAGGACAATGTAACAAGCATAAATGCGCCCAGAGCCATTTCTCCACAGAGATTTTTGTGCTGGGACACAGATCAGCCAGAAGCAGCAGCACAGCAAAACTATACATCTGCAAAACTCATTGAATAAAGCTGTGTTGTTTGGGGTTTTTTTTCCTTTTGAGAAATAGGTTTCTTAAAAAGTTAATAATACATTCAAGATATTGGCTATAATCCAAATTCAGAAAAGCATGTGTGTGCCCACAGGGTTCAGTAACATACCAAACTCAGCCAACCTGCTGCAATATATTAGGAAATAGTTAAGATACTTAAAATTAATCAGTTAAGATATTTAAAATCTGTTCTGGCTGTACAGTAGCAGTTAAATATAAAACAGAAGGAAAAAAAGCATGCAATAACAAAGCATAGATATGACAATGAGAAGGCAAAATGTTCAAGGTTAAGGGAAAATATAGCACACGGGGGAAATCTGGGCAATAAGCAGCTCATCAGATCATTATCATATTTGAAAGCTCCCTTACAGATATGGAATCACAAATACATGCTCAAATCATGTCAGCTGACAGTTATTACTTATCAACTTCAGGAACAGCCACAGAGAGAACTGAAAATGCTATAAGAATTTCGGATCTTTAAAAATCCAAATATATCCCCCTCAAAATTTTCACTCATGGTTTAACTTTAAATAAGAGTCACAGAAAAGGCATGAAATGCCAAGATCTGGCTGCCACTTCAGTGATATTTTCCTGAATTATCTAATTGTAGTCTAGAATAACCTATACCAAAATACCATACAAGACTGGTACAAGAATGAAGTATAGTTCAAACGCACAATTGGTTTCTCTAAAGAGAGAAAAGCCTTATAAAAGCCTTTTAATTTAAAAGCCTTTTAATTTATTTGTAGTCAGTTGAAGCCTTAGTTCAGCTCCACTGGCAGTTGGGTTGTCCTCTCTCATCCCTTTCATAAGGGTTTATGAAATGTGAACAAAAATGCTGAACAAACAAGTGAAGAGGACAGAGACTCCTGAGTAACCCCCCTTTTTTCCTCCTGTTCTTTTCATCATTAACATGTCTTTCCATTCACCTAAGAAAGGACAGAGTAGTGTGGGGCTGGTCTACTGTAATCAGAGGAGCTCACAATCTGGAATCAGATTTGGGTCTCTCAACTAGAGTAATTCATTGATACTAACTCCTATTTCTTGGTCACTCTTCTGTTTTCAAGGCATTTCAAGCTCATATATTCCATAAATGTCAGATCATCTCGCTCTTTACCTGTGAAGTCACAGGCACACAATCACGCTGCTGGCAGGTTATGACAGCTCTCCGTGCAGAAGAAGCACCAGTTCCACTCAGAGTGTTCTAATGAAAATCCTCATCTCTTTGTTCTAATGGCGCTTGTAAAATTGTGTTATGAGGGTACGTATAGGTTTGCCTGCTGAGCATGCAGCACAGAATGCATGAGGATTGTCACAGAATCATAGGATCATTTAGGTTGGAAAAAGACCTTTAAAATCATCAAGACCAACAGTTAACCTGGCAAGGCCAGATCCACCACAAAACCATGTCCCTCAGCACCACATCTACACATCTTTTAAAGACCTCCAGGGATGGTGACTCCTTCACTTCCCTGGGCAGCCTGGTCCACTGCTTGACATCCCTTTTGGCAAAGATTTTTCTTCCTAAAATCCAACCTAAACCTCCACTGCTATAACTTGAGGCTGTTTCCTCTTGTCCCATCACTACTTGAAAGGAGGCTGTAGTGAGGTGAGTGTTGGTCTCTTCTCTCAAATTACTAATGATAGCACAAGAGGAAAGGGGCTCTTGTCGCACTAGGGGAGGTTTAGATTAGATATTAGGAAAAATTTCTTTACTGAAAGAGCGGTGAGGCACTGGAACAGGCTGCCCAGGGAAGTGGCACAGGCACCACCCCTGGAGGGGGTCAAAAAATATATGTAGACGTGGCACTTCAGGACATGGTTTAGTGGTCATGATAAAGTTGGGTTGACAGTCGGACTAGATGATGTTAGAGGTCTTTTCCAACACCCACCTCACTAAAATCTCCTTTCAGGTAGCTGTCAACAGGGACAAGGTCTCCCCTCAGGCTCCTTTTTTCCAGGCTAAACAACCCTAGTTCCCCAGAAAAGTGACATAACTATCCTGAACTATTTGTGAATATCCTACTTCATATTCTCATAGTAATTCATCAGAACACTTAAGCACCATCTCAAATCTTGTCAGCTCCTGCGCAACTTACATCCATGTCACACAGCGGTACGCTAGCATACTGCAGTGTTAAAGAGTGGTCAACACAAAATGATCACGTTCATAAACATACATGAATAAATGTTGTGCTAGATCGTTTCTTATGCCAAATTAAGCAAAGCTCTTCTGAGATAACATAAAACGTACATAAAATTTTAAAGAAAGTTATTTTTGAAAGTTATGTGTATTAAAAATATCTGAAGATACTCAAATCTGTTTTTGCTGCTCCATATACAAAAAAGGTTAAATTATTAAGTGATGGGCATCTTCTGGAGCCTTACCAACTCCTAAAACAGCCATGGCAGGTGGTACCACCTGTGCCAACTCAATGCTGGCCAAAATCCCTGCACAGTACTCCTCCGGAAAAAAAATAAATAAATGTGCTGATCACACTAATAATGGAGGATGAATTATGCCACCGGACACAAGCAGCTCTTCCTGGGCACAGCAACTGTGTCCAATCTCTCGTTACCCTGAGCCCTTAAAATAAACGAAGGGAGGAGCGAGCCCCGCGCCAGCAGCAGTGTGCCAGACCCGCGCAGCTGCACGTGCGCTGGAGCCACGCCGCCCGCCCAACCACCACATTCCAGGTGCTCGATTTCGGGTGGAGCCACAAGTGGGCTCAGCCGTGAAGTGCATGACATAGTTAAACGACTTCCTCACTCGCTAGTCCATTTTTTTCCCACACATTTTATGTTATTCATTCACTACGGCTCATCTGAAAGAGCCGAGAACTTTAACCCCACCACCACCCCGTCCTAAATTGAGAAAATCTGTTTCCAGACTTGTCACGTTTTCAACAGAAGACGAATGAGTAGCAGCCTCCTTCCTCACTTCTTAAGCGTATGCTTTTTCAGGCTGAATATTTTTACCCTGTCTTTGCCAGAGTTTGTCAACCTAACTTTCTTTGCACTTACTTTAATACAATATGAGATGCAATTATCTCCATAGTGTTTACAGCATCTATGCCTTGGGCCATGTTCGCACCTGCAAAAAGCACAAGAAAACACATATTATTAACTCATAGCTGTTTTCAGCGTCACCGACAGGAGACTTCATAAATTTTTCTTGCCTAAAAATACATAAAGTGCTTTTTTCCCACCACTCATTCTCCCCATTACCCATTGGAGGGCACTGTGAACTTTTACGATGCCATAAAAGGATAATAAAAACTAACAATACTTTAGTTGTACAGCAAGAAGTGTCTGCACATTTATTTGGATCATGCCCCTTGCCATGTTACACAAGAAATCCAAAATTAAAGAACAAATTCTCTGCTGTGGCCAACAGGGAGATGTGAGTGACCCTTCCCGATTCACCTCTGCTCTTTGTTTCTCGAAGGATATTTGACCAAGCACTCGCTATCCGTGTCCTTACATCTTTCATACCATTGTAAGGTTCATTGAGGGGCAAGGCAGAACATGCAAAGGCAGAGAGGTACACTGTGAGACTTCTCTCAGTTAAAAGACTGTCACTTCTGGGCTAATTCTTCTACTGTGTAGTTCCTTCAGACTGAGAATTTGACGTTGACCTTTTAAAAGAGACTGGCTTGGGATGGTGGGACATGTGGACTGTACTCTTGTTAGCCCTGCACTATGTAGAATTAAAAGAAGTAATGTCATACCAGGTCTAAACATCACATTTTGCTACAGCCAAGTATTTAAGTTTTAATGCAAAATAAATTCCACAGTTTACATACTGTGTCAAATATCTTGGAAGTATTGAATCGTGTACTATAAAGTCTAATGGCCATAAATCATCTGTGAGGTCAGTTTTTGTAGCAAAAATTGTAATGAGAATGTGATCAGGTTACAGGCATTTAGACTCAATTATACTGAAAAGAACCATATGGAAGAGAAAACTGTGATAGCATTAGGACTGAAAATTGAAAGTTTTCTGAATGTCTGACTTGGGAGTTGCAAAATCTTAACAAAAAAATGCCCTTCTACCACAGTCCCCTGTTCCTTGTATTTAATGAACAGAAGAGCTGTGAACTATCTCCAGCAAACCAAATAAGAGGTATTTAAGACAAAATAGGTATAAGCAATTCAGCTAAAAGTATCTGTATATGGCTGCAGCTGTCTTTCCTTGTACATCTTTTGTTGCCCAAGAGATGTGCCTGAAAAGCCACTGCTGGCGTGCCTCTTATTTTTCAATTAAACACCACAGGAGATCATAGGAAGTCACCAAGGAATGGAGGTCACTTCGTGTTTGTTCACTGTCTGAGCAAGGAAGAAAAACCAGTACTTTGAGAAGACAATGCACTTGGAAGACCCATTTCTCTCCTGCATGTCAACAGGTAAAGTTCTGGTCATAAAACTACTCCTGGAGATACCAATGGAAGTGAGGATTCATAGGCGTGGTATGAACAGACTCCTAGTCCATTTTTTATTCCACCTTCCCTGTATATAAATGATTCCTTGTGATACCCCACATACCTGAAGCGGACAAGTCAAGCACAGCAGAAGTACATCATCTGAATATTATTAGACTGTAAAGCTATCTGACATCATTTCTTCAAGCTCATGTTAAAGGACAATAAACTAGATCCTGTAGACTGGGTGGGGAACCTAACCCACCAACTTCAGATGTCTAGTTCTGACCTCATGAAAAACAGTTTTAGACTCTTTGCTTTGCAGTGTCCTGTTTTTTGACAGTGGAGGCAGGCCCCGTGCTGTCAATCCTGTTTCTAGGCAGCTCTCCTTTCATGCTTTACAGGGATGTAGGTCTCAAAAAACATGATGTTATGGTCGCTTATGGGGACCTAAGCCAGGTCTGCCGCTGTGCAATTTCCTCTCCTCAGTATCATTATTAGTGCCAGCAGAACCATGCCATGAGCTGGTTTTGTTGAAAACTACCAAAAAAAGAACCATGGCTCTTCCACTCAGAATCAATTGAATTTACTCTCACTTGTTAGACAACTGCACGTTGCAAGTCATTGCTATACAGGTCTTAAATTTTGCTCTCATGGGAGTTCATCATTTGTCACTGCTAACTACCCAGTAAAAACGAGATGCAGAACACTTAAATGCAAAGCACAAGTAATACAAAACATTATCAAATACAACATAAAAAAATATTAAAATGAGCTATGATCCATTTTGCTTTATTTTACTTTCTTTGACTCACATTTTGTCCATAAGCTTTTTTGTTATAGCCAGTATGTTCATTGGCTGTGATACTTTTTCACAACGCTTTATCTTTCTATCCACTTTTGAAAACACTGCTTCAGGTGAAAATGAATGAGTGGGGATTTCTTCTCTCCCTACAATAAACCTGAAAGAAAAAAAAATAAAACAGAATGAAACAGCAATTATATAAGTAAAACAAAGAAATACATGAAAGTCCAAGATAAGTCTCTAAGTCTTTAAGAGAAGCTTTAAGTTACCCACAGGTCTGCAAAGGAAAACGAATTCTATACAGCTGCCAAACATTGTATCTATTTGAAAAGATCAACATCCATCAACATATATTTAAACTTCAGAAAATGGTCACAATTGCTGCCAGGAATTTTTTTAAACTCGGAACAAGGACATTACTAAGGAAGTTCATCTCTCGTACAAAGGAAAAATGCTAAATTGGAAAATAAAACAGCCCATGGAATATCTCGATTATCTCCAGCAAAACGGAGTTATACAAAGGTCTACAATTAGTATGATGTTTTTATAAAATATCTTGTAAAATCTTCAAAATGTTTTCACTCCTACCAAGAGCATCAACTTTGTTTTTCTTGGCTTCATCTTCAGCCTTCTTTCTTCACCCAGAAGTTGACAGTGTCAATATAACGGGGTTCATCTTAGGTGTAGAATTACTGTGTATCAAGGACAACAGAGGACACCACAGCAAGATGTTTCCTAACACTTTGCACTATAATCCAATTTATGCTGCACTGTGGCAGTCTTGCTGAGGGAGATGACGGTGTAAAAGGTTTGTCATTCCACACGGGACTGTGAACTGGTGATTTCAGAAAGCACTGTCTCTGCGCAGTGCCATAGGCCTGTTTCATGTCCGTATTTCTGGACTACAGACTGAATTATTTAACTATTGGCAACTTATATCAAATTCCACGGCTGTTTCATAGCTGTAAACTCTATAAAATATTTCCCGCTACCAACAACAGCTTGATTTCATCTCTTTTCTTCACCTTGAGTTGCCACCATCCATGCACTGGGCTGTCCGACTGGTAGACAAACAGAGTGTGTAAGGGAAAGGTAAGGATAACATGTCTTCCTGCTTCTAACACAAGACATGAAACCAGAAGAACTCTGTATAACTACAGCAAATGAGTGAGTAACACCAGAAGGTCCCATTGCAAAGAAAATTTCAGGAGAGCCTGGACCACAATGGCAGACATAAGGTTTAGTGGCATGTTGGGGATATTTCAAACGAACACGCGACAAATTCAGGCTTTACCCAGGTGCTGTTGTATTCATTAAACATTTTGCAAATGCAGCAAATAAACTCCCAAAAAAACCCAACTCCAAAACACAGCAGCCATTTGCTTCCAGAAGAATACTGGCAATCACAAATCCCAGTTTAAGAAAAAGATTAATGTTCCATCAAAACCACACAACTATATGCCTGCATTTCCTTTAACAAATGTCCCAAATACGAAAAGATTCCTCTCTTGCTAGCATATTATGCCTTCTTCAACGGATGCTGTACACCCCAAAAGTTGGAAAGGTTTTACAACAGCATGATTTTTCTTAAGAACACTCTTTACACACAATGCAGCTACACACTCACAGAAACATTACTTACTTCAGCGCAGAGTATGTAAATCCTTTCAATCCATCTTTGCACCTGAAACATAAAACCAACATTTTTTTCTATAATGGGCTGCCTTCAATACAAAGTGTTATACATTAAATATTGAGCAGAAGGGCTGTGCATAAACACCGGCTTCTCATTAATGGCATCTGTAACAACTTCTGTGGCTATCTCTGAGTTTCTGAGTTGTCACCACGGCCTTGGGACATCTCAGAAACAAAGGGTACAGCACACAAATGCCAGCACTGCTCTCTTTTATCCAAACCAAGAGTGGAGAAATTTTTAAAGGATGGTGACAGAACCACTGGGGTGACAAGGGAATACTTCATAAGACAAAGAATTGTTGCTTTATGGAGAAGAAGACATGATGAGTTTTACAAAATATAAATGTTACTGCAAGAGGAGAAAGGAGGGTTGGACCTCAATAAAATACCCACCCTCTTGTGAAGAGCTGCAGGGAACAGTTGTTCTGACTTTGAGACAAATTGGTCTACTTTGTGCCAATCTCTGCAGCTCGTGACTTTAAGAAGTCTCCCAAGCTGAAAGCCCCAGTTTTTCAATTAAGTAGTGGTTGTTCTGATTCTGAGTTTGATTATATACATTCTTCCTTACAGACTACAGGGTTCCTTGTGTGAATAATGACCACAGTAGAAAGTCCAAAACTGGCTGTGAAAGATTTAGGTTATTGACATTTTTCTGTCCAGCGTTCAAGGCAAGGAGCTGAAACTTGCAGTTGCTAAAGATTCTTCCCAGAAGACTTCTCGGTGTCATGTTGGTAGCAAGTACACAGCAGATACTTGTGTTCATTTTTTTCCCCCTTTTTATCATATTGCACGGGGAATACACCATGGTAAAAATGCATTATTGACAAGATACATGAAGCACAAAGTAATAACTTAGCAACACCATCATTTCAAGAACACATCTACTCTAAAGGAAAACAGGACAGCAGTCGCAAAAGCTTTGTAAGCAGGAGCAGATGAGCACAATCCTTTGCCTGCGGAGACCAAGTTCTCCCTGGAACACCCGTGCCCCCACCATCCTGAGAGCTCGTGGTACCACCCAAAAAGGCGCCATGCGTGGCCAACGTGGCTGGATACACACCAGCAGCAAGAAGGACACAATGAGTTGGAAGATGTTCACAGATCAAGAAAGTCTTGCTTTGTCCTGGCAGGCAAGCGTCCACTGTGGTGTTGGGAAGACATCACATCAATAAATCGTCCTGGGAAACTCCTCCCAAGCGTATGGCCTTCAACAGGTATGTTCCCAAGGACTTTCTTTTGTCACCATGTGCACGGTGCTAAATAAGTATTAGGCACAATTGCACACAGCACCAGAAAATTAATCCTGAAGAGTTTCTCTTTTAACACGACTGCGCTCAAAATATTGGTCACGGATATGTGACCATATAAATAAAATTGGTCACTGTAATTAATACAGAACTTTGAAACTAAAGATATTTAAACGTTTTACTTTTTATGATTTTCTGCCTATGGAATTCAGAAATTGAAAATTATCATAGCACTTTTATAGAACGATGGACAGAAAGATGTATTAAGCAACTGGTGAGTGATGGACTGAAACAAATGAAATCAGCTTTGCTCAGAGATCACAGCAAATCACTGGCAGAACAAACACCCTCTTTATCCACAGAACCACAGCCTGGTATCACAAGTTTGATTTTAAATCTACAACTGACTGTAGGTTAAATGCCTTTTGCATTTGACACGTTACACCTGCAAGCTGCCAGCTCAGGAATAGGGCCTTAGTTTCTACTTTTCCTTTCCAGGAAATTAAAATCACACACAAACTGCAGGTGAGTGTTTCTAGAATAATATCAAAACAAAAAAGTAATTCTGGTATGAGCACAATGATATTTTTGCCTGAATCGCTCCAATGCAACTGCATTTCCAGCTGTATATTCCATGATTCCTTCATGGCACCACCAGATGTCCCCACCCACCCAGTGCTGGAGACCACCCCACCCCATCATCCCCACTTCTGCTTTAAACCCACCCCACCTCTGCCATTCTCATTTCATCTGCTTTAAACCCTCCTCAGAGAAGCTGTCGCTCAAATCCTTTCTTCACTAATACTGAAAATCAAAGACATCTGAACCGCGGAAAGAGAAAATAGCACTCCAAGCCCCTCCTCATTACTCCAAGAAACATGAAAATCTTTCTAATGCCTATTCTAGTTACACAAGTAAAGCTAACTTTATGCAATAAGTATTTGCCGTATCAGAATTTTATTATTTTTCTTGTTTTATTATTCTATATAGTTATATAGCTATGAATCCCTCTGCAAAACGCACCGAAGTTAAATACGTAGTTCAATACAGACATAATGCTACAGATATAATTCCATTTTCTTCCCATTAAATAAAGAATTTGTTAACTTATAGCAGTATATTTCTTAAGAAGAAAATAATTCATGCTACTTGCTGTCTAAAATGTCTAGCGTGAAGTCATTATGCAAAACTAATGTGTATGTGAAAATACTGTGTACTGAGGGTTTCAAGAGCAGGAGTCCTAAAGAAACGAGACTTTCGATTA
This sequence comes from Apaloderma vittatum, assembly GCF_000703405.1. Classification (NCBI taxonomy): domain Eukaryota; kingdom Metazoa; phylum Chordata; class Aves; order Trogoniformes; family Trogonidae; genus Apaloderma; species Apaloderma vittatum. The sequence goes on along the minus strand of NW_009717573.1, from coordinate 28,208 downwards.
GGAGCAAATTGCACCATTACTTTCCCCTCTCTGACACAACAGTTTTGCTCTTAAAAATGAAGTAGCAACAAGTAACAAAACTGGAAATCTCATTTCTGTTTTTTACATATGAATTCAGTATATCAAAGGTGTCATAATATGGGTCCAGAAACGGAAATTGGCTTATTTATTTATTCACTCAGTAGGTACACAACCCTGGAAGCAACAAAAGACCCTTCCTCGCTGACTCCAAACACACTTCTATGATTCTGTGATTCTTTTTTGAGGGACACACAACAAAACCCCTGTTGTGACAGCAAAGGGACGTCACAAATTCAGTGACTGACCTCGACGGCGATTGCCGAGGTACAACGCTCGCTGCACATGGCACGTTTCATCAACACCTGGCTGCTAATAACTGCACGAAGACTAATGATTTGCTTCATACAGCCACTAATTGGTAATAATAATGCCACCACTAATTGGTAGTAATAACTTTCACTCAATGCTTCACCGCTCAAGGGGTGAAAAAGCCTGCTCTCTGCCGCTGACCCCCGCAAGCCATTCAAGCTGCAAATGAGCACAGCAAGATGCATTACGTGTGCCCAGCACTGCAGATACCCCTGAGACAGGAAAAATCTCAATCGAGCATTAAAAGCCTGTTTTAGGGTCTTATTCAACCTGAAGATCTGGTACAATGGGCACGTTAGCAGTTCTCAGAGTAGCTCACCCCTGTTACCATTCCCACCACTCTGAATGTCCCGGGACCCAATCCCAGGCTGCAGAAGGGCAGCACCGTTGGGCGCATAATTTTCCCATCAGAGTGGAATTTGTCCCTGGTACAAAGCCAGCGGCACCAGCGACTCTGCCAGCTGTTCCCCTTGGGCGCCATGTACCTGATCATGTAGAGAAATGCTCTGCTCCGTTCCAGCTTGGTTTTGGCCAGAGCTGTGGTTGGAGCCTGAGGAGCAGAAGAATCAAGGAGCCACAGTAATAAATTTGGGTTCTCCAAATTCCCCTGCTGGGACAATTTTGGCACGTTGCGTCGATTTTAATCGTGCATATTTATAACGTAAATTTAACTTACGGCCACACGCATTTGTTTTTTTTCATAAAGAAAACAGCAAAAGTGGAATAGAGCCAAGGATTGATACTTCCAACAAGACACGAACTAACTCATTATTTATGTTTGTGCATGTAAAGAGGTGCTGTACATGAGGTTACACTCCCTCCATCCTCTGGGAAAGAGAAGTTCCCACACTGAACTGTAAGGCCGGATGCCAACAGTTACATTTTGGGATTTTTTATTAGTATGTCTTGTCATAAGTCTTCTGAAGACTTTCTCCGTGACCAAGCGATACACCCTGCACAAGGAGCCTTCTGAGGAAACAAGTCACTCTTCACCAACCAAACTGGTAAGGAGCTCACAGCAACAACATATGCCATGTTTAACAGCACCCCCATATCGCTTACGTTATCCTTCAGCATAAGAGTAAACCAGAAATTTTTACATGCAGAGCTCGCATTACAGCCGTGTGGGAAGGAAACACGGCCAGCACAGGACACGTGTTGACGCATCACCGCAGCACATCTGCCCGTAAGGACTGGCTGGGGGAAGCATGTTTCCAAGTTAAGGTGTCTCGTTCTACGGAGAAGGGAGAATCATCGTGATGACACGTGAACGCGTCTGAACACACCAGCTACAGCCCTTGCTAGGAGGAATTAAAGGCTATCCATGTTGCTTTGTGAGCTGTGCTGAACTCGAGAGGTTAATCCATTTTCTGGTTTGAGTCACTCAGACAGGTTACCATAGCTACCTCCTCCTGTTTTTCTATCCTTCTTCCCTCATCTTCTCATCCTTATCCTTCTTCCCTCATCTTCTCCCCAGTGCTGTCAACTGCAACAGCTGTCATTTTTCCAAGATGTCTTCTGTAACCATTTCTCTTCTTCATTTTCCATCTCCTCATTTGCTCTTTCTTCCTGCAAGCTGCAAGTATTTCCCTTCCCATCTGTCCAGCAAAAGTTATTATCAAAAGCCCATTTCTTCTTCTTAAAAAAAATCCTTTAGTACCTTCTCCATACCTGCTCACAGGCTGACACTTTCTATCATGCTAATCAAGTGGCCTGTGACTACAAGACTGAAAGTGCAGCATTATCACCACTGAAAAACAGGATTATAAAGCAATTCAAGACTCTGGGACACACACTTAATCATTCTGAATTAGAGAAATGGAAGGATTAGTTTAAGATCAGTTCAAAGTTGTTTTGAGACTAATTTGTTTCTGTGGTATCTGTAACATAAAATCACATTTTGGAAATGATGGTTTTCCAAAAGTCTCGAAAAATTCCAAACTATTAAGACCTTCCTCACTGAGGAAGTAATTATGTAGAAAATAGTTACTTTAAAAGGAAGTATTTTATATCTCTGGATATAAAATAAGAACTAATCCAGTCAAATCTGATAAGACAAAGGAAACTGAAGCCAAAGGTTGTTCAGAAATATCTACCACTAGTATTTTTCCCAGCAGAAGAACAACAATTTTCATTTTTTAATGGAAAATATGATTCTTAAAAATTATAATCGGACATGCCACAAAATCTATTTTGACTCGTCAATACTCAGTTGTGCTAAACTTTCCAACTATGTGAACACTATCTAGATCCCTCTCAGTGACCAAAGAATATGATTATTGTGCTAAACCTAATGACCAAATCCATCAAGCTGTCAATGGTTTAGTGAGGCTGCAGAAAGACATTTTGGTCTTCACGTAGATAAATCTATGGGAAGCTGGATCCTAAAAACCTTTACAAAGATATGCTTGTAAAAGAGTCTTCTGACTTCAGGAACTACGCACGACTTTCACATTCTTCAAAAAAAAAAAGAAAAAAAATAAAAGCATACTCTGCTTGTAGATTTTCCTATCAGAAATAAAGTGCATCAAATCTGTATTTGCAGCACTTTACATGGAAGCAGAGGGATTTTCATGCAATCTCTTTGGATCAAAACCACTGCTTGCAGCTGAGTGGCATCTAACCACAAAGGAACTTCTTTTCTAGACCTACAGCTACACACTGCACAGGAGATCAAAGTGCAAGAAGTTCCCATCATAGAAGGCTAGGTTGCTTTAACATGGAATATCCAACGAGGTGGGTTTTTTTGCTTTTTTGTTTGTAATTACGGCCATTTCAAGTAAGCACCTTTATTTGTCTCTATTAAGGACACTAAAATTTGCATACCTCAGAAGGATAACTCAACCCCAAAAGAAGATCCATACTTCAAACTAAGTTAAGATCCCCTGTGCAGACACACAAATATTTCTGTCCATCCTTTGTCTTAGGGACACCCAACAATCATCATATCAAGGCAGCTGGAAGTGCTGAAGAGCACAAATAATCCATTCCATGCAACAGCTGCCATTAAATTTAATATTTTCCCAAATATCAAACCTAAGCCCTTGCTTTGTGTTTAGCCCTTCCCAAGTTCTCCCAGATGATGCAGGAGCAGGAATAACCTGCTTTCCTCTCTTCCTCTACTTTACCAGGACTGAAATGGAAAAAAATTTGGAAAAAGTTTTCTTCCCCTCTTCTTGATGAGGGTAAGGAAAGAGGCTCCATCACCGTGGACCACAGAACCCCAGAAGAACCAGTGACAGCTACAGGCAGAGAACGTCACCGCCGCACTCGGTATAGCTGCCTCCTGTGAGACTCAAGGGGACCATGAGGCACAACTCGTGACATGTGCAGAAGAAATCCAGAGGCAAATTTAGGGGGAAAATACCCAGATTCTCTCTCCTCTGATTGTGCTCTTTTCTGGATTCAACATTCATTTTCTTTCTACCTTTACTTACAAGTCTTACGTATTCAACCAAAGGCTATGAAAAGGAGCAATTATAGCCAAAAAATCTGATCTTGTATGCTGTGGACAACACTTACGTATTCAACCAAAGGCTATGAAAAGGAGTAACTATAGCCAAAAAATCTGATCTTGTACGCTGTGGACAACATGTACATTCTAGAAGAAATGTCAGAAATCAGATTAAAAATAACTGAATCAGAAGAGTTGTAGCAGAAATTCCTACAAAAATTACACTCCAAGCTATTAAATGTGCAATGCAGCTAGGATCCAAAGGCATTGAAAAGTGTCATTGCTTGTGCTTCCAAATCAGATTGATGGTTTAACTTTTGTATGTTTAACTAAAAAGAGAAAGAATGTATCCATGACATTTCTTTTGCCTGTATCTGAAGTAAAAAATGTTCTTCTGAAAAGGCGACATTTTTGTGACTACTACATGCAGCAAATATAAAACTGTATTTTAAAAAAAAAAGTAAATGAACAAAGAAGAGCAAGTAGGAACGACATTCAAGGAAAAGAGTAAAAGAAGCACAGCAGAGGAAGTACATTATTTTTTCTAGACCTATATTAAATGCAGCATTTACAATACTTGGAAAGAAAGTGTGAATGGAAAGGACAAACAGCGTAGTCAACAGTGAACTGTAGTCTCATAAGCTTTCATGTAAATCCAAGGAATTACATTTTTGAAGAAAAAATTCGCAATTCTGGCAAGAATGTGATACTGCAATTGAAAAGAAAGCTGTTCATGCTGAAGTTAAATTACAGTACTGGATTCAGGGCTGTAAACCAAAGCTGTTATCGATCAATATTTCACCTCTGATTGCAAATAAAGTTTTTTGTGTTAATGCCAAATATGAAATGAGATTTCTAGCAACGTTAATTATCCTGCTACTTATAACACTCTTCAGAGATTTGTGCTTCCTGAAATGTGCATTTCTCTGTAAATTGAATTTCTCTTAAAAGACCTTAAAGACAAGGAAAAAAATTAATATTATTACTATTTTAGCCAGATGCAGCCCTTCTATGTCTTTGTGTAGCAACAACGTTGTGTTGTGGCCTCAGGAGCACCAAGTGAGTCACTCAGATGGCCATGCTGCCTCCTCAAAATCCTTTGCCAAAGCCCCTGCCTCACACAGCTAACAGAAGCAGCAAACAGAAATTAAGAGTGGACTACATGGTGAAGTTAAGGATAAAGAAGGGGGGCTACAGGAAAGAAGTGGAGGAACTCTAGGAAAGAAGAGGAGGGACTCTGAGGAAGTGTAGGGATAAGACAAGGGGTAATGGTTTCAAACTGCAAGAGGGTAGATTTAAATTAGGTATTAGGAAGAAATTCTTCATTATGAGGGTGACAAGACACTGGCACAGGTTGCCGAGAGAAGCTGCAGAAGCCTCATCCCTGGAAGTGTTCAAGGCCAGGCTGGACAGGGCTTTGAGCAACTTGGTCTACTGGAAGGGCCCATGGCAGTGGGATGGGACTAGATCATGTTTAAGGTCCCTTCCAATCCAAATCACTGTATGATTCTATGACTTACCTGTTGAGTTCAATTGGTTTGCTGATTTTTGGAAGGTGATGTCATTTTTCCACTGCCCAATTTTAACTTTTTTCTAACAAGTGTTTTATCAAGAAAGAATAACCTTCTGCTACAGCAAAACCCAAACACTCTCTCCAAATTAGGCACAGAAACAAAAATAGGAAATGGCAAAAAAACCCCGAAGGCATGAAGATGGGAAGTCTTATTGCCTCTAGGGAAATGAGGATACAGAGAAAAGTACCTTGATGTGTGCACAAAACCATGTCCACCTCTGAGGCCGAGGTTGCACTGATGCCATCTCATTGTTGTTAGAACAATGAGAACAGTCAGTTTGTCACCAAGGGGACACACTGTTATGAGATTAAAAAGCAAATGATCTTTGACCCATACTGGGTTTGGCTCAGGTTAAATACTGGTGGCATTTGCAGCAATTCCATCTTACACAGAGACCTGTCCTAAATTCATCTACTGCAAAGTTCTCCTCTGGCTTTTTCTACTGACTCTCTGCGATTGGGGAAAAAAAAAAAAAAAGAAAGAGAAAAGAGGCTAAGCTTGTTGGAATTGTTTTCTGTAAGCGGACTTCATGCTATCTTCAGGTGATTAAATATTTCAGTAGGCTAAACTTCTCTCATAGAGACTGATTGATTAACTCCAGCATTCAAGAGAAATGGGTACAACACTTGCATTCTGCAGCTGATCCTGTAATTGGATTCCAGGGCAATGTTTGGCCATTTGCTTTGATTTAATTTTGGGAAGATGTGATTAAGAGGAGCTGATCCCTTTATATTTTTATATTATATTACCCGTATCTCTGACATTTAATAAAACTGACATATATAATCAGAATAAACTTATAATGAAATGAAAAGCTATACCGAGATTTTAAAGAAATTAACTATCACTCTGAATATGCCTATGCCATTGCCAAGTTAGGCTGCAGAGGGAAGGCAGTGAGTTATTATCAGTAATGGATTGACTTGAAGTGGGATTTTCACTCTGTTACTCCAAAATACTCTTAATTGTCTATAAGGCAGAACGTTGTGGAAATCACTGTTACAACTCGGTATTGAGCCATAAGCAGGACCAGCTGGTTGCCACATCCAAGTCAAATGATCATGTTGCAAAGTTTGCTGAAACTTAATTATTTCTCGCTATAGAATATTTCTTTGTGATGACTACCTCATGCAGATTTACCTGCTTACCTGGAGTTTACAAACAGATCTCCAGCAAGATGCTGTGCTGCGTAGACAATGTCTCTGAGGTTCCTAAGTATCACAGGAAGTCTTGAAAATACACTAAAATATCAAAACTGTTCTCAAAGAACCACAGAGTAAATATGTATTTGTGCACAGCCTTAGAAAACACTATTTTGAGAACCAAATCACAGTGCTACCACAGAAATTCACTCCTGAGTAACTCCCTTGTTGGCTTATACTTTAGCAAGGGACCAAATTTTACTCCAGCATAGTTCTATTTTAAACTACTGCAGTGCTGTTCAAATAGGTCATATTTTCACTGCTGCACTCCAGGTGCAGCATTTGAAATAGAAAATTGCATAACAAAAAAAAATAGACAAAAGCTGAAACACTAGTAATGAAACTCGGGGTCATAGTTTGAGGGGCAAAATGTCACCTCTGCGACAAACTTCTGGTCCTTTCTTATTCTAGTAAGCACATAAATGTGGTTTCTGAACATCGGGAATGCTTCCAAATTTGGTGTGTGTGTTTTTTTAACAAATAACTTTTAAAAAAAAAGTCTACATACCAAGAATGTGTGTGATCACCCAGGTAAAACACAAAATATGCCCCCCAAAAATGAAGAAAAATATAATTACGCAGCATGGAATTCATTCTACAATTAACTAAAGTAACCAAGTGAAAGAATATTTATGAAAATAACCTTCAAAAAATATTGCTAGGAAGTTAACTGCTGTTGACATAAATGTTTACAAGGTCAATAAAACCACAATTATTTCGTTCTGCAAATACAGCAGAGGCATTTACAGATACTACGGAGAGACAGTATCAAAGCCTGGCCAATTCCGATGAGCGTAACGAGAGTGCCACCACGTCTGAACTCCATCACAGTGTCCCAGTCCTTGGGTTGACTGGGTTTCATTAAATTACCAACTAACTATCTCGTTTTTCACAGGGTAATTTCTAGCATCTCCAAGATGCAAAGCATGAACACATGAACTGAATCAAGCAAATCAGAGAAGTCCAATGAGTACATGTTTGCATCTCAGAACAGACAAAAAACTTCTAGGAGAGGCACTGGAGAGTAGTTTTTCTAAGGTTGGAGTGTTGTTTTTTTCAGATTTTGAGACTGAAAACACAGAAAATTCCCACGACATTTCATCTGTACAGAGAGCTCTGGATACCTGTTAACTTCTTTGCATTCACACATAAGAGAAAAAAAAAATCAGAATTAAAATTAACCAAGGGAATACTAGCCCTACTTTCCAATTTGGGCAATAAGGTCCATCACAGAGTATTTTTTGTACTTCTCTTGCAGAGCACAGACATGACACCTGACAGATGAGAGAACACACTCACTTCAAAACCACATTATACTGTGACTATACCACTGAAAATAATATTGGAGAAATTCTGCTGCTAACACAGCCTATATATACAAAGTATATTTCGTTGTTTTTCAGTGCCACATACTAAATATGTATGCAATTAGATGGTTCACCATTTCCAGAATGCTTCACCAAAATATTGCATCTAAATACAACTCGTGTGCCTTTTCCTAAAACAGAGGATTCACCAAGTATTTCACACCCACTGACCAGATTTCAGCACTGTGGTGATGTTGCCAGTGATGTCTGATACTGGGAATGGCGCTTTGGACTTTAACTACCCCTTGTTTCACCTCCATCGAATTTCTTACAAAAGCAGAGAAAGTTTTAAATGCAAAATACTTCCCAAAATTTACAAAAAAACTCTTCAAAAAACTCTAGAAAACACAACAGATAAAGCCACTTAAGTAAATTTCAGGCTGTGTGAATCTGGGTGTAAGTAACTCCCATAGAAATCAGTATCTATCAAAATGATGCAGTTTTACTCCTTGTCCTTCCAGGAGTTAACCAGAAGGACAATGATATGCTATCCTGATGCAAATGTGGGAGCTAGAAGTAAAGCACACTTTAGCAGGAATAAATTGACATAAGTGGATAAAGCAAATGACACTGTGTTCAGGGCTTCTGTCTGCCTTTGAAAAAAATACAGAGAATGATAAAAATCTAGAACAGCTCCCAAATTAGATGAGTGTGAGTCTTAATAGCCCCAGTTCAGTTTACGAGATTTTAAAGAACCATTAACTCCTCTCATCATTTCTCACCTAGTTTAAACTTCTATTATCTGCAAGTAGCTGAGACAGAAAACATGTGACACTACACTAGGAAGCCAAAAGTTGCACGTTAAAAACATAAACTTCTTTGGTAAGGTGAGTAAGTTGCACTGACAAAACAGAAACAAGTCATCCAGAAATGCTGGGTAACATTATCCAAATGAAGACATGACAGAACCTAAAGTAGAGCCCCAGTCTGCTCTACCTCTACAAGTCAAAGTTTCAACCCAAATCATTTGCCTAGGCAAACACAGAAAAATGTCACAAAATCCTTGATGACTTGACCCATTTTTGGTCAGACAACCTCTAGTTTTCATCAGCTTCTACACTCTATCAAGCACAGCCATCATCACACCCAGTATCTTTGCAACTGCTCCAGTAACAGTGAACAAGAAATACATGCAAGCTCCCAAGTAATACAATAAAAAGCACAAATGTGAGAATATTTGCTTTTCTTCCATACTTGTTCTTGTTTTGTTGCAACATATGAAGTAAAGGGTCAGTTTCCAGAAGATGAGGATCTTCATCATTATGAAGGAAGGCCGTCAGGTATCCTACAAGAGAACAGCACTGGGGTCTCTTGCTACTGACCATATCCTTACTCCAGTCCCCTTGAACTACTCCTTTTGAGGGTCCACGATCAAAGCAGTCTCACATGGAGCTACCTACAGTTAGCTCACAACGCAAGCTGAAGCACTCCTGTCCGCGCCACTGTTACGCTAGACCCAGGCCAGTTCGTCCCATCAAGAAAAGCAATAATTAAAGAAAACGAGGCAAGCACTGCACGGCACTGCTGTGCCAAGTCAACGGCAATGAACTCCATCAGTGATCTATCTCATGCAAAATTCACATGCCATCGGAAAATCACAGAAAGTTGGTCTTTTATAATAGATAAGGCCTAACCATTGCTATTTTGGGAAAATAAAAGATGCTATTCAGGCTTAAATTCAGGATAAGCATGAGAAACCAGCATAACTAATAGCATACTTGTGATGTGTTCACATCTGCTTTTGTCAGTTACTAAATATGCAGCATAATCTTCATCTTTCTGGCAACAAGTCATCTCATTTCTAGAGGAGGGCAGTTACAGTCTGATTATGAGCCACCAGTGTGACTGCAGTAACGAAAACGCTAACGTAACTTTGGGATGCTTTAGACAAGCTATTTTTAGCAAAGACGAAGTTAAACAATAAATATCATACTGTCTGGGGAAGGAGACATTAGACAAAGCTGCAATTCAACCGGCTTCCTAAGGAGGAAGGTGCCTACTGTGAGAAACCAGCGTACATAAACAGACGTTGTAAGCACCTGCAAGACAACCATGAGGACATGTCTGACAATCAACGCATACTTACAAAAAAAATCCCCAACAAAACCCTTTGGACATTAGGCAACATATTGTGACCAGAGATGTATGTGTCATACACCACTGACTTGATTCAGGCTTTGGACCCGACGCACGTGACATTTTCTTTTCAAAACAATCAGAGAAGCATAATCTAACGGCAGATATCTGGAATGAATACAAAACTGGTTAGACTAGTAGTGAGAGCAGTTATCAGCAGCTTCTGGATGAATGGGAAGGACCTACAAAGTGGTTCTGCACAAGGACCTCTCCTGGATAACCGCTACTCCTTAATTTCAGCAGTGAGAGAGGTGAAAGAGCAAAAAGCACGTGGCTATGACGTTTGCAGATAGTACCAAGCAGAAAAGGGCTACCAGTGGAAGAGATAAGCTCAGAAAAAGCAGGATGCTATTCATCGATTGCATATGCACTATATATATACACGTAGAAAAAATCAACTACACAAACACAGGACAAGAACTGTGGAGAGTGAATAAAAAGCAAAAGCTGCTCTGGGATGTAGAAGACAGGCTGTGACCTGAGAAACACTGAATTAATTCTCTGGCTTTATCAGGTTTATCAGCTGAACTAATTTTTCTCATGTATCACACTTCAAGATGGATTCATTTAAGAGAAACCAGAAGAGAACATTAAGAGTAATTTGTATGGAAAGTTTGAAATAACTGGCCTTGTTGGGTCTAAAAAAGAGGGAAGAAGGGGTAGAAGGAGACAAGGAAGGAAGCAGCTGGGAGGATAAATTTGCTACAAAGTGGAGGGAATAATCTATTTTCTGCAGCATTTGTGGGGGACAGAACAAAAAGTAATAGACCAAAATGACATCAAGCTACATTCAGAATAAAAACTCAAAAATCTTGTGATAAAAATGGCTAAGAATGGGAATAGATTGTGGATGTCATGGACTCTCTATCACTGGAGATTTTAAAGAACAAGTTAGTCAAATATTGGACATGAATGGAGAAAGTGATGCTTCCTTATGGTAGAGGTAAAACTAAACAATCTGTCATGGTGTAAGTCCTTTTATTTCACATTAAGAGACAGCCAACAGCCTTAGTAGTGAAATCCATAGACAGGCCAAAAAGTACATCTGCCACTACTTCTGTGTTTGATACAAACGTGCAGCCAATAGGAATTAACTGTTCTACTTACCTGTGCCAGGCACTTTTTCCAAAACATTTCATAAGAAATAATGTCAACTGTAACTGATAGACCAAGGACTCTGAGCATCCACAGCCTCCAGACCAGAGCATCTGTGCCCACCCAGGTTAAGCAGGGCAACTGTTGGTCCGCTCCTTTTGCGTGCCTCAGGAGACACTTTATGGCTCAATCTTGCTACTGAGATGAGTTCCCTTTATAAGGCTTTGGTAACAATGAGAAAACAAACAGGAATTCCCAGGGACATGTCCCTTTAATTCCATCAGAAGCACCAAGATGCAGGAAACTAAAGAACGGGTGTAATACAGAAAGGCAAATTTTTGGCACACTGGACCTGCTGATACTACACATATTAAAAGAAAAGGAAGAAAATCAGCAGCCAAACGTTTTGCACCATCAACTATGTCTTCAGCTCTGACAGCTTTCCAGTGAAAAAGTTCAGTTTACAGACGTTTGGACAGTTTTCTTCAGGGGATTACATTTCTCCATCTATCTCTCCCCAAGCCAGAACGCGTCTTTTCCTCTCACTGCACCTGATGCTGACTCACAGGCTGCTGCAAAGCCACGAAAGCAGATTAGACGAGGCTGCTTAATTTTTAATTTGCAGTAATTAGGTGGAGACAAATCCAAGTTCTAATAGCACGTTCTTGGCCTTTTTTTTTTTTACCACTGTAATATGTACTCATGACTGTTATGTAAACAATTTTACAAGCTTCATATAGCAGACGGCAGTTCTTGGACCTCTGCCATTCCGAATGTTTATAATAAAGTTACAAAATGCAGAAGACAACTGCAAAAAAAATCAGTATAGTTTTAGAATTTCACTTGTAATCCCACACGTAACTAGAGCAAGAGCTTCACGTTAGTACAACAATCACAAGCCAAGAAAGTTATGCAAGTTATTACTAAGTACATGAAAAAGGCAGTAGGGTCATTCAGCCTACCAAGTGCTTACTAATGATTAATTTTATTCATCATTTTCCACTGGCTACTGGCATATAATACTGTCTAAAACCAGTAGTATTACACATGTTTTGCCCAAAACATGTATAGTTGAAGGTAAAAAAAAATGTAAGTATTAGTAAAGTGAAAAAACTTAGAAGATTTATTAAATTATGTAACTGTATAAACATGCAGATTCCTAGCAAATTTTAAATATATACTCATAGAAAACAAGTTTTTAAATAGCTAAAAATAAATTGCTCCCTGACAGGATTTAGGAAACCCACGACACTTGTGAAAAAGAGACTATTAGAACTGAAATCAACTGAGAGCTGACGTTTTCCAAAAAAAATGTGAAGAAGCCATGTTTTGAAATGGTGTGTTTCAGTCTACAATACTGAGAATAAGGAAAGGATTCATGGCAAGGATTAGGATGCTACAAATCATATGGAACATATGAATAGGAGTCTGTTTCCATGTATCAATAGGGGTTTAATTTCTGAATGAGAAGCTTAAGCGAGGGCACATTCTTTTGTAAAACATCCCACGGGTTTCCTAGAATACGCAGACTTGGTAACATCCTCAGTTCTAATTTCATTCAATAGCTTCTTATAAATCTGCTATCAACATTTCATTTAATGCTTAAACCAGTAAAAGTTGGAACTGTTTTTTTGAGAAAGAGAATAAAAGAAGAAATAAAGTACACAATAGGTAGAAAATAAAACTCTCTCATCCTACAAAGAAAAGTTTATCAAGAAGAATGGGTTAACTTCTCAAAGTCTGCCACAGTGGTTGCTATCTGAAACCACAATTTACCAGGAAAAAAATAATAAATCCTCAAACAGCTGGAAACCATCCTAGAGATAGAAAATAAATCACTTGCGAGTGAATTCCACACTCATAAGCCCTAATCAGGACTCTATACAAGCAACAAAACAAACAAATCCCAGAAGGAACATCAGCATCCCTGGTAACTGGTGTCTGCTAATTGCAGAGCATCAGGACAGCTTCAATGGGAAAGCAGAGACTGAATGGGACTGGCTGATAAATCAACTACCCTCAAACACTCCACACAGTATTCTTGACCCTGTAGGTCACAACCTTTTGCTCCCAAGTGCCTCATGCAAAGGGGGATAAAGAGGTTTTGCCCCATTCTATTAAATCCTTGTAATTATTTGTTACAGTTTAAAGTCATCTAGCATTATACACACAGCAGTCTGGTGACTCGCACATGCCCTTTTCAAATGGAAATACAATAGGCAAAATGGATGTAATTTAAAAACCTTTAAGGTAGCTCCAAACTTTCTACGTTTAATTACTTTTATATTTAACGGGTAAGAATTCTGTGCAGTAGACAAGCTGTAGCAGACAAATTAAATATAATAGCCTCCGATTATTTCCTAACCAAACAAATATCACTTACTTCACAATGAAAGGACATTAGAAATTTATCTAAAGCTTAAATCTACAACAAAGATGGGAAAAACACATACAGACCACAACTGGATATGGAAAAAAGGGCATCATCAGAGAGCAGCACAGTCATAAACAAGTCTTTGGATAGTCAGTTTGCATTCTCAAATTTCACATCACTTAACAGTTTGCTGTCAAATATAATATTTCTTTTATGGTGTAATTTGGCTGAAATCTGCCAAATGCACTGTATAAAAATGATTACTTCACTTTATGAATCACCTCTCATCAACATACTTTTAAATACAGCTGTGAAACCTTTGTTCTAGAGAAAAACAAATATTTTACATTGTTGATTTATCTGTGATGGAGCGAAGGGTGGAGTCCGACAATTTGGGATGTGGTTTTTTTTTCATTTACTTGCTCAGAATTTTAACTGTAACTATTTCTTTTACAAATGTATTTCAAAATACACAAAACTGCGCATTTCTATCCTGCAAAACAATGTTATATGACAATCAGTGATGAATGTGTTTCACGATGTGCTGGCAAAAATTGACTCATGGAATCCAGTCAAGTTTTAGGGGAAAAAGTCCCACCTCCAATCCAGCATATCAGAGCTCTGGATTCCATCACAGAGCCTGTTCTAGCTGTATTTCTAATCCTACTAAGAACGGTGAGGTCTAAACCCCCAGAGATATGCCCTCTTCAAGAGCAGTGGCAGAAGCATCTAAACTTGGACAGTTGGAAAGGACACAGTTACCAACGGCTGTCTTACTCTTGCCAAATCCTACTGGAGTATTTCATTAATTCTTTCCTCATTTTCAGATTCACCCATCCCTACGGGTCAGAAGAAAATATGTAGAAGAAAGTTTAGCAGAGGAAAGTTGGCTACAAGCAATTTGCATCACAGATAGCTTCAGTGCGCTCTGATCTGTTTCAGAAAAAGTTCCCATAGGGTTTGGGTATTTTTATAATTTATGTTTTTATAAGGTCAACATTATTTAAAAATTCTTCTGGAAGGCAATCCTCAAAAATGCTGGGTATTCCTATTCCCAGTGTAAATACTCAAGAGTTCAGAGGCTTTCTGACACACAGCTGATGCCCAGGAGATGACTCGACCCTGGAGGTACAACCCTGACAAAGCACCCCATGCCTTGAAGCTTCGGAATACTTGTGCGTTGAGGCTCCACAGAGCCCTCTTCTGCATATTTGGCCTGACACATTTTAGCTTTCTCTAATGACCAAGCTGACTTTTTTCTTTTATCGAGAACGCACCCAGACGTTCCTATGCCTTGCCATAACATCGGCTGCAGAACGGCTTTTCTCCTGTCAAGATGCAAGAGGCTCCACAGGCTCAGTGTCAGAGAAGAAGACCGAGTAAGCCTGCACCTCTGCACTAAACCTCCCGCCTTGCCAGGACAGGATTCCACATGTTACAAAATTGTGAGCAGGAAAAGAAAGCGTGCTGCTGTTCTGTATAATGAAGCTGTAGAGACAGACGATGGAGAAAAGACGTATTTTATCTTCTCTCATATTTATGCTTACGCTCTTCGAGAATTCAGATTCTCTGACTGGATTTTAAAGTTGCCCAGGCTTTTTTGTTTGAGGCTTGTACACGAGATTTTTCTGTTGTCTCATCGATACACAGAATTTGCACAGTTGCAAACAAGGACTTAACTTTAAAATTGACATTGAAATGTTATTCCAAATTCATTCAAATTAAGAATTAACAATAGTCATCAACTGTTTGCTTTGATACTTCAAAGTACACCCAAAGTTTTGATACCAGAAACTTCCATTCAAAATACTGTTATTTATTCATTCAACCGTCAAAATCCGAACTAAACATTTTCTGAGTTTAGTAAATATCTCCCCACCACTAAACAAATCCACAGATTTTTTCTTACATTTAAAAACAACAGACCTACATTCTTGTAAAGAAGATCGTACTTTGTCACAGAAAGCTGCTGCCTCCTTTCCCTCCCCTGGGTCAGCACAGGGAAGCCTGTATTCTGTTTCTGTAAACTTCTTTTACAGCTCCCTGACTAGACGCAGGGTTTAACAGGTAAAGATGACCTTAGGTGTGCTCCCAGCATGGGGATGGATTTCAGAGGAACAACTTTTTACTCGTCAATGAAATAAAAAGCAGCATAGCATTTTCTGTTTGTTTTTCATTGAGTTGAATTATTTTTATGAGAAAGTGGGTCAATTCTTGAATAAATTTGGCATCTTGAATTAGTTTTCATGTCCCGTGCAACTTAAGATTTTGAGTATCTTCATAAAGACAGCATTTTATTGCCATCTACCTAACTTGCCAGCACATCACAGCACATCATGGTTATCCTCTTTTTTTCCTTTTTTCTATTAATAGTTTTAAAAAGAAAGCAAGCTATACTGAGAAGGGTGCACATAAACAGTTATGTCTTTTTAGAGACAAGAAAAATACCAGGACTTTTAAATGTCATTTACAATCGACCACACAAGTTTTAAGGCATTTCGATCATCCACGTTCAACTTCTCCAGCTATGGATGAACAACAGGAGAGCAGCAAAGAGTTTAAAAACAATTAAGTTAAATAAGTTCTGTTTTTTTCATTAACAGTTAAACCAGTAAGTTCCTCCAGGAGCAAATATATCCACTGAGTCTGATTTCCCAGCAATCTGCACAGCAAGCATATTCCACACATGTAACACCCTCGTCCATTCTCTGGGGTCTGCAAAGGATGAGGGGTTCACCCGGGAGCCTGTGATCACCACCACAGCTGGCTTGTCTACACAGTTGCTTACTGTCATGGGAAAAAAAAAAAAGGCAAAAAAAGCGCAGAATTTTCTGTATCTTCAAGACCTTTATGCTTTTGCAAATACAACCAACAGCAGCTCTCGGGATCAGAGGTTCCTGGCAAGGAGGCTGGCAGGAACACAAGACAGCACTGCTGCAAACCTCCCTCCTCCTTGGGAAACCAGGCGAAACACGGCTGCGGGGTCAGGATTACACTCACCAAATATATGTGAGTTTTTACAGCTCTCTCCCCTGACAGAAATTACGTCCGTTAAAAAGCTAACGTGAAAAAGATACACTTAAGAAAAACAAACTCTCCTGGAGCCTTATCTTTTTCACATTTCGTCATCTGTTTTTGTGGGAAGTTTCTATTAACATATGTTCACAATATGATTTTCACAAGTTGCATATTAAATGCAATTCATTACACTTTGAATTGGAGACTCTCATAGATCATTTTCTTACCCCCTTTTTTCCTCAGACTGTCTCGCTCCATAGGCACAAAGCAGCTTCATTTGAAAATGGCACTGTTGCTTAAAACTTCATCGAACAAACATTTTAAAACTTACATGAGACATTTTTCTAAACAGATACACCAGAACTACAGCGATCTGCTCTGACTTTTGCAAAATATTCAAGGAAATTATATGAAGTTACAAAAAACTGCCATAGTTTGTTCGTCAAAAATGTCCTAAATGAATGCTTTAATGAGTATGATAATTTGAGCTGTGAGTATGATATTTTATGATTCACAGATTCATAGAATGGCCTAGGCTCGAAGGGACCTTAGAGATCATTTATTCCAACCTCTTTATGTCTGACCTGATCAAAAGCCCCATAACTCATCTATGCAAAACACTAACTGCAGGTGTGTATACAAACACCATAATGAACTAAATATAATCTACATTATAAATTGCACCTCAGTCTCTACCTGTCTCAGTTTCCAGTGTTAGCTGAAAAATTAAAACATTACACCAGCTTGCACGTCAATGTCTATACATAAAAATTCATCAATATCTATATCTAGGCAGTATTATTCCCTTTACCAGCAAAAAATTTACTTACTTCTCTCAGATGGGAGAAAGCATGAATATTTGGGATATCCACATATTGTTCATCTCTAAATGAGGTTCCCAGCACGAGAGAAACCTATCTTTTCTTCCTGATTTTTTTTTTTTTTCCAAATTTGAGTTTTTTCTAAATGAAGACTATATGGTGCTCCACTCTACCAAGTGACACGGTAGAGTGTGAAGTTTTACTGAACTTTACCAAATACTTTTATGAATCACAATCAGCCATGACACAAATATATATATACACACACACACACCTCCACACATTTTTTTTGGCTTGTTCTTTACTAGAGGATCAAAATTTCTGATAGATGCCCTGCCCAGACTGTGGCAACACAAAGACAGGCTCAGAAAGGGATCATACTGCAGGATCATGCCCATTGCATTGCAGTATTGTGCCTATTTTTATTCTTGAGTGATTAAGCGTAATTATACCAAGAGTAAGTAAATCTAATTCTCAGCAAGGAACAGCACATTTCTAATACACAAATCTTTTGCTGTGACCTTCTTCCAGAAATTCATCAGGCTTACTCGCTGGGAAGCCTTTCACTAAGGAATATATGAAAAGAAAGGGAAATTAAAAGGGAGATTTTCCTTTTCTAAGTGTGTGGCACTTGGTTGGACTCAGGCAGGCAGTTCAAGACTTGGTTAAATCTATTTAGATTAAAGAGGCATAAAGCACCTTGTCCAATCTGGGTGGTCTGTGTAATGTCCAAGAATATATGAATTGGCTCATCTTCAAAATATTTTTTTTTCTGATTTCTTTTCCTCAACTAATAAATTATATCCACTTATACAATAAAATCACAAGGTAGTGTCTGACAACACTGCTTACATACACTGCTGGGTACACCACCGATATCCTGTGTCTATTCATTACAAATTAATGGATCACGTTATTAAAACTACTGCTGCAACTGGAAGTGTGGATAAAAAGTGTGGATGGTGCTGTTTTTATGCAACTTTACAAAGAGATCAAAAATTTAATTTTAATCATGCCCTAAAAAAGAAAAAAAAAAGCGCCAGTTCTCCATCTGTAAAATCAGCTGTGTGAGATCACATTTTTTTGCCAGAACTCTGCTGAAGCCAGAAGAACTCTGACAAAGCAGAAATGAATAATAAAACTGAATCTAGCCATAAAATCATGAAAAAATCCCCAAAGTATCAAGATCAAGGATCCAGGGTAGCCCAGTGTCTGTCCCCAGCAGGACAACTTCCCCACAGCTTCCTCCGTATTTCCCCAACCTACAACAGCCAGGCTTTCAAGAACATTATTAATGTTTTCTCCTAATTGCTTCCAAGAAGGAAAAGGAAATTTCCTCTCATCCATCCCATATAAGAATCACAATCCTCACACCACCGACTACTCAGAAACGTGCTCCCTATCACATTTTAATAGGCACTCCATCAAACTGAAGATCCCTTAAAGTTTTTCAAGAGGAGAGGGTCACTCACACGCACAATCCCTGCCCAGCTGTTCATCCAACCATATGGAGACTTGCTGACATATTATGGGGCCTCACTGCAGGCAGACTTGGCCACACATCTGAAGACTGCTCCTATTTCGTGCAGCTACAGCAGATCTGTGAGGTTTGGCCCAGCTGTGTGCAGGACATGCTGCACCCTGCAAGAGGAGCCCTCAGCCGTCCTGAGGTCACTACTGAAGAATCTTCCTCCAAGGAGAGGGCCTGCATGTTAATTAGCAGGACTGAAATACATATGGACATCACTTAACAAAAAAATATTTTATTTTTTTTTAACTCGTAGTTCACAGGGCAGTTTGACACAAGTTCTCTCCCTCCTACAAGCTGCCCTTTTTCCATCTTACGTCCGACTCCTACTCCTTGGAGACTCTGAAGAGGTACGAGAACGAGGAGATGCCCCCTTCCCTCCCAGGGAGGGCAGGTCGGGTACAGGTGCAGACCTGGGTTTTTTTTTGGGCCCCCCTGCCTACACAAGCCCATTTTGCCCATGAGCGGTGGGCTCCCCGTGCTGGGCACAACCCAGAAGACCACCACTCCATTACGGATTTCCTCTGAAAGTACCTTCTGGCACTGAGACTTTTAAAGCTAATGAAGGACTAAGACCTCCTGTGGCGGAGGACGACAGAGGTGGGGAGAGGTTACTCACCCGTGATTTGTGCTGTGCTGCCAGGTCTCCAGCTGGGTTAAGTATTGCGTGACAGACTTGATATCCTGATCAAGACCTTGATTTAAGTTTTGGCATGCTTCACCAGCACTTCTCAGCAGGACTAGATGAATCATTGATCTGTTCCAGAACAATAATTTCTATGTATGTTCATAACCTTGGAAGAATCCATATAAAATTCGAACACACATTTAGTTTTTTCACAGTGCTCAGCTGGATGACTTTCAGGCTTTCAACATCGAATTTTATTCAAGTTGTGCAGTTACACTGGTGCTGCACACTGTTGCTTGTATGTTTAAAATGAAATTAATTTTAAAAATATATTAAAAGTATCATCTCCTAGGTCTTAATTTGTTGGGATATTTTTTTGATAAATAGTTCATAAATTAACTGTATCAGACAACACTACTCTTAAAAATCCTTGACCTCAGAAAAGCTCAATTTAATTGATGTAGTATGTAGTATGTAGCTAGGGAGACAAACAGGCTTTGAGCATTTTTTTCTCAATTTGCCAAAACCAAGCTCATGCAGGTCAGACACAAACAGAAAAACAACTCGTATACGAATGGAAGTAACTACAACTGCCAGTGCTCAGAGAGCTCAAATAACTATCACTGCAGTCAGGAGCTCACTAACATAAATGTGGGCTTTTTTCCAAACAAATAAATAAATAATAAGTTAAAGGCTTTTCCTGTTATTCTGCACAAGAGAAAAGCCTCATCCCATGTCCTTCATGTAGGGCAGAGACCATCAGCATTTTTCAGGACTAACACAGTGGCCCCTTAATGAGCTTCACAGGCACGTTTCCGAAGCTGCAACCTGCAGCCTCAGAGCACCCGGAGCTCCAGGCTCCATCGCAGCCTTCAGTGGGTCCCTGACCTTGCCTTCACAGAATCACCAGATGGTCTGGGTTGGAAGGGACCTTAAACATCACCTCGTTCCAACCACCACACCCCGGGCAGGGACACCTCCCACCAGCCCAGGTTGGTCAAAGCCCCGTCCAACCTGGCCCTGACCTTGACTTGGTAGGCGGGTGCTGCAAAGCCCAGGGTGGGACGAGCTCTGCTGCCCACCTGCCTCCTCGCCCCCTCCAGAACAACGGAGTTCACAGCCCTGCCTGCCCTGGGCTTTTCCTCAAATGAAATTTTAGGCTCAGTTTGATCCTTACAGCTCCATTTCACATCTAATGTACCACTTCGAGCAATCCTGGCCATTAATATAAAGAAGATACAATTACTTGGTTACAGAAAATATTTCGCACAGTGCAAATGCACTTTTCCCTGTAAATATCTTCAAAATTTGAATCTAAAGAGAGGTGAAAGATCTGGCATTTTCAGGTTTGGATACATAACTCAGTGAGACTACATTTAAGACCACTCAAAAGAAAATTAATTTTATATTCATTTCTTCCTTCCTGAGAAATGCTTCATTTTTTTCTCTAATGCCTTTCATCGAAACCTAGATAACTGCTTTTCAACGAGTGCCTGTGTGTGCAAATGTGTGTATCAGTCCCAGTGTTATCTGTAATTCTGAGTACCAGGTTGCATGTTCAGCATATTTTTATTAATCGCTGCTATGCTATTTCTTTGCAAGGCCCATTTAAGATGAGAGAAATGCACGAGATTGTGCACTGTATATGATTTTACCGCGATTTTTAAAATTAGTGGTTTATATTTTTAAATTAATATTAGCTGTCTGTGAATCAAATGTGGCTGAAATAAGGATGTGCTGAGAGACAGTGAGTGGAAGCGCAGCGAAATATCAGCAGGCTGCTCTGGTAAGTCACAGCAACAACCTCTGGGCAACTCACTGCGTGCTTCCCAGCGACAGCCGAGCATACACGCAGACAGCAAGTCCCCTGTAAATGATCACGCTTCCAACTTCAGCTTAACAGGTAACGTAAGGAAATGTTTCTTATACACCCGTAAAGCACGGATATTGGGTATGAAACCTGAATTTCCTGCACTGAATATTCCTGCACTTTCCCTTTATACTCATCAGTTATTAAAACAAACTCAAGCACTTAGTAACACACGCTAAACGGCTTTGACAGCAGTCTAGAGAAGCCAATGGATTTACAGCAGGCTCTTAGCCTGTATTATTTCTAATAATACTAGACTGGTACTGCTCGGGGAGGTTGTGCTGATTTAACTTGAGCTGACACTGCCTTGTCACCAAGTCACAGCAAGTACAACACAGTGAAATTTTTCACACTCTTATCAGAAGCCACAAATAATGCTCTGAATATCTTAACAGATTTGAAAGCCTGGCTTTCAACGCCAGGCTTACCCTTTGTTTGCACCCATGAGAAGAGATGTATCAGCAAGAAATTATCAGCAACCTGTCAGTCTGTACTATGGAGTGACAACACAGAATGAGTCAAATTCCAGTTTCATTATGTCAGCTTCAGGAGGTGACAAATGCAGAAAAACCAACGGAAAGAAGCTCTCCTATTTATTTTTACATTCTGCTTTCAAGCATCTCCTGAAGCGCTGTAGGCTGCTGTCTATTTGGTGTTCCCTAGGGCTCGGGCTGGGGCCAGTTTTGTTTAATGTCTTTACCAGGGATCTGGATGAGGGGATCAAGGCACCCTCAGGAAGTTCGCAGATGACACCAAGTTGGGTGGGAGTGTTGATCTGCTGGAGGGTAGGAAGGCTCTACAGAGGGACCTGGACAGACTGGATTTACGGGTCAAGGCCAATTGTGTGAGGTTCAACAAAGCTGGGTCCTGCACTTGGGTCACAACAATCCGCGGCAGCGCTAGAGGCTTGGGAAGGAGTGGCTAGAAGGCTGCCTGGCAGAAAATCACCCGGTGGTACTGCTAAACAGCCACCTGCACATGAGCCAGCAGTGTGCCCAGGCGGCCAAGAAAGCCAACGATCAGGAATGGTGTGGCCAGCAGGACTAGAGAAGCAATGGTCCCACTGGACTCAGCACTGGTGAGGCCATACCTTGAATACCGTGTTCAGTTTTGGGCCCCTCAGTACAAGAAAGACACTGAGGTGCACGAACAGTTCCTGCAGGCAACAGAAATCTGGTTATTTTAAAAAATATAATACAAATATAAAAATTTATGTTAGTTTGATGCCACCCATTCAGCCTCCATTAACAAATGCTTGCCCATTTGAGTAGTCCTCCTGAGTTCAGAAACAACATGCAGTCTCAGAGAATCATAATTACACTTCCACTTATACCACAAGTTATAGAGAATAATTAAATAAAATTACAGAAGGTAGGAACAGAACTTCATACAGTCCATTCTGGGTGCTAGTTAGTTCAGTGGTTTGAGCGTGGTGCTGACAACAATGACAACACCAAGGTCGTAGGTTCGATTCCCGCTCGGTCCCCATGTGTTGCCTGGTCTAGTCGAGAGGTGGCGTCCCTGCCCACGACAGGGAGGTTGGACTAGATGATCTCTAAGGTCCCTTGCAGCCTAGGCCATTCTGTGATTCTATGATTCTCCATTCAAAAATAAAGACTGCAGCTTTACCATTGATACATAACTTAATATAGAAAGTTTCTCAGATTAACTACTCCCAACCTGCACCTACCTCACTTCAATTTTAGTCTATTATTTCTTTTATTTTTCACCCAAGAGAGAATTCATCTTTCTTTTCCTCATTAGAGAAGCACTGAATACATGAGAAGACTATTACCAGTCCAGACTTTTTCTAGACTAAACAAAACATTTAATATTATTTCAAGTGTCCTAAAGAATATGGTCCCTATATGTCTGATCGTTCTCATTCTGCTCTGGGCTCTGCACAATTTGTCCATGTATACACTGAATTTTGTCACTCAAGCTGATATTACTGATACTAAGGAGAGGTGAATGTTAACTTCACTTGCATACTGGACCCAATTATAATTGCTTTTTCCACATTCTGATACTCTGATTCATATTCAGGTTGCAATCTAACTCTTATGCTCTGCTATGAAGAGCTGTGACCTAGGAAGAGGCTCCAAATTCTCCATCTGTACAGTTGATTCTTTCTTCCAAAGTGTAGAATCTTCCATCAATCTGCATCCTATATTTTGGTAATATTTCTCCAATTTACCAAACGTATTTATTAAGTCTGTGGAGAAACCCAGACAGATGGGAAGACTGGTTGAGTCTCATTGTTCAACACCTTTATTAATGACCAGGATGGCGCCTTGAGAGTTGATATTAAAACTATGGATGGAACTGACTATCCCTGGGCGATACTTGCACTCTCACAGTAAACTCAGTACTCGGGTATTTCAGCCAGTTATTAACTAAGAGCCTTTTTCTACAGCGCACTTTGAGGCCTTGCTTATGAGAATGTCACATGAGAGTCTGTCTAAAGACTTACTGAAGATACAAGATATCCTCTATTACTTCTGAATCAATGAAGCTTCTTATCTTCACAGAAGGAAGCCAGATTGACTTGACACAATTCATTCTTGACCAATAACTATGCACACTGTTATTCAACTCCTTCTTTCTTCTAACTGTCTTCAAAGAGTGTATTTGAGGAATCATCCCAGAATTTTTGGCATTTATATCATCCTGGGCTAAACACTACTTTAATATTTCATTGAAAAATATTAAATATGTTTTCATTCAAATTTATAGAGACAAAAATCTCTCATAATATCCTTAAGGTATTATTCACACTGTAATCCCCACAAATTTTAACCTAAAATGCATTCATTTTTACTCTTTAGAGCAAAATCTCAACTATTAATATAGCTGTTTTAACAATGCTTTTTCAGGTTTTTTTCCACGTTTACTATATATTTATATAATTCTTTTATTCACACCATAAGTAAAATTCAAGTTTCTTAAAAATCCATTAAAAATATGCCACTGAATTTCTGAAGCATAGTTTCGCCTGACAATTAGACCCATGGCTGGATATTAATGTTAGAACACAGTCAGGTTCTGAATTAGTTTGCTGTTAAATTACTCAGATCTGGTTAGACTAGGGCAGATTATTTAATCTAAAAATATAAGCTGAGAAACCTTTCCCCAGTATGGTTTCTATGAAAAAGAATAAAGAATGTCTCCCTCTTCAGAATATTTGAAACGGCCCAGAAAGTCTCAGTTTCACAGGAGGAGCCGTTTTTTTGCAGCAGTTTCTTTTTCTGTGGAATTGAGACTTTATGAACCAAAGCATGGCTGTGAAAATCTTCTGTGACATAATTCATACTCCTCTAACCAAATAATGTATAAGCAGAAGGCAGAATGAAGAAGAATGATGTAACTCACTGTTTATAAAGTAACAGGCATCTGACAGGCTTCAAATTATGTCCAGGATACACTGATTGATACCACTATCCGTTAGCGTGTTTTTCCTTGACATTTTATCTTAGGGCCAAAAGCCAAAAGAAAGACCACAAGCATCTAACCACAAAGTAGCTCTTATTTTCCTATTCTAGTCAGCAATTAGCTCACAGGAACAGAATTCCAAGTATTTCTAATGCCTGTCATTAAAAATATGCCTGTTTCTAAAATGAAATATGTCATACATTGAAAGTCCTATTTGGGGCTGTAGTCTTTAGACTACAAACACATATTCAAGTTGTGTTGTAGTTACATGTAAAATATTTAATTGTGTGCAACCCTTACCTAAACAGAAAGACTATTTATTTTTAAAATCCATGCCAAAACATGCAGATTATAATGTAATGTAATTGCCTTCTGCTTTTCATGAAACGGAGATTTTCTGCCCAGACTGCTATCAAATCAGAAACATGTGACCAGTGTGAGTTACTAGTTTAGGACTTGTATTTCATGACCATGATTGCGTCTGCAAGAACTGCAGCTCAGCCTCTCTACAAAAGATTGTAGCAGTTATATCAACACAGGTAACATTCAAATGACAGGCAGGGATTTCTGAAATCTAATCCACTCCCTAAGAATTATTATGTATATCTTGGTGTGACTGTCCTTTCCCAGATGCATTTTGTAAATGAACACATTGTTCTTAAAAGTTTTGTACTTGTTGCTTAAAGGGATCTCTTCTTTCCTTCTTTAATGCCAGGAGGGTTTTTTTCTGCATTAAATATGCAACTACACAGACATATCCCTCAGCTCAGCAAAAGTAGGTAACTATTTTTAATAGAGCAGCAGTAAAAACAGGAAGAACTGACAGGAAACACTTGGGAAGAAGAAATTAAGCCAAGAAGCTGGGACAGTAAAGAAAAGGAGAAATAAGACTACAAAAGCATTAAATCATCTTTATTTCCACCATATTACAAAAGCACATCTCTCAAATCCTAACTGACATGTGACATTGGCCAGGAAAACGCTGCATAAGGTAACGAAAAAAATTAAAATAGAAACTTTTACAGTTGCAGTCCGTTTTTTGTTCAACCCCTTTTTTTCCCTCATTTTCCTTGAAAATTGGTCAGAAAGAAAAGAGAACATTCAGAAACTGAAATGCATGTCCCTACTCTCTCAGAAAGCCAAAATAACATAAAAGTACCCCATTCTGGTGAAAAAGTAAATGAAGAACACAGCTGTTGAATTAGTGTTTATCTTAAAACTCTACCTTGTTACACAGCTGCTTTTATCCTACTTCCTATCTTAATTCTCTGACAGCAATTCTGTATCACACCTCACGTTTTAAAGTTAAATGATGCCCAGTAACAGGAATGCAGAAGAGAGAGCCTTGTGATTTAAGAACTGGATCAGAACTCTATGGCTCAAAGACCACAAACGCCCCAAATCTGTATCTGACCTTCTGCAGGCTATTAAAATCTTCTCCCTTACCAGTCTGTCTGTAAGATACAAAGTGTCTCAAATGCACACAAAAGGGTTAGTTAGCTGCCAAATCCTTAGTATACAGCATACACACAATAAAAATCTTATAGAAAAACATTTTTAAATAAGAAAAAAACTAACTTTCTGTAATGTTTGGTGATAAACATAGCCAAAATATATCTAATAATTCTGAAATCCTGCAGAAATGAAATCCATTCCCGACATCCTGAGAATGGATCTTTTTAGCGCCACGATTAAAGTGGCCGGAAATCTATGCTACCACTCCCAGACCTTGACACTTTAAAGTCAGGATCAAAGAGAGAAATCGAATCTGTGAAGCTCAATTGCTTTCTCATCATCTGACTTGTAACATCAGCCTTGTTCTGGCCAGTGCCCCGGGAGCCGGGAGCCACGCGGGCCATGGGCAGCACCGCCGGTGCCAGCAGAAGGCATCCCAGGGCAGCCGGACACCGAGGTCCCCGGCAGCCACCAGTGGTTTCTTCTCAAAGCCTGAGAACCAGAAGCTATTTCCTCTCTTTTATTTTGCATTTAAGTATGAAAGGAAGATGATCACCAGCCAAAGCCCAGACACATCAATATGCCAGCAGGACAAAAGCCCTTTGTGACTGACAGAGGAAACCTGAAGAAGGGGAGGAGACCCTCTTTTTCTTCCTTTGGGGATGGTTCTGGACAGAGACGCCTGAAATTTTAGCCCTCAAAAGCCTCTCCCGTTACCACCAGAGATCACCTTGCAGGTAAACACCTTCCTGGTTCACTGAGTCACTGTTACGTATCTGAAAAAGAATCTCCACTGAAAAGTGATAATGGTGGAAAAATACTCCCTATTGTACGGCTGTAATTCTTGTCTGTAGGCAAGACATTTCCTCCCTCGAGAAGACTGTGCAACAGGATCCACTACATGTAAGGCAATCTGTTAAAACAAGGACAGGATTTACTGTTGGAAAGAACAGGTTTAAAGAAATTCCAGCAGCCTATGTATCATATGTCTAAAAGTGAATAAACATGGAAAATTAAATTTGATCTTTTCATGTTATATTCAAAAGTTACTATTTTCTACAAAAGAGTAAACTTACTGATTCTGCAGATGCAATGAACTATTTGCAATATCTGATGTTGTTTTATCTCCAAAAGAAAATTATGTTTCTATAGACTACTTAGTTACATTTTTAATAGTGTACACACTGTACTAAAATCTCTACTTCAGTTGTTTTATAGCCTGCAAATTGGCACATGTACCATGCAAAGTGTCAATGAAAAACACAGTACACGTTTATTGAAATGTATTCCTTTCTTTCCCATACAGTCTTAAAACCATTTGCTCTACTTAATCCACGGGACACGATAAAGGAAACCACCTGATTTTAATGTAGAAGAGTTTTGTTTCAGTTTAAAAGCAATGAAGCCCAACAAGAGAAGTCATCCACCTTAAGAGTAAGTTTTTGACTTTTGACACGTGTATCTCCAAGGAGCAGATGCATCAGCATATCTCAATATGAAAAGCTGCAACCACAAAAAAAGCTAGGAGATGGGAATTAGACAGAACAGCATGATCTTCACTCACTGACAGCTGAGAAAGCCCACTCTGCAGTCTTCTAGCATACTGGAGGATCAGGAGCAACATGCATCCTCACAGGTAAACTGAGGCAGTGTGGTCTGGATGACCAAGTAGTGAGGTGGGTCACTAACTGGTTGAAGGGAAGAAGTCAGAGAGTTGTGGTCAATGGGGCAGAGTCCAGTTGACAGCCTGTATCTAGTGGGGTCCCCCAGGGGTCAGTGCTGGGACCAGCGCTGTTCAATATATTCATCAGTGACCCGCATGTGGGATAAGAGCAGCAAGTTTGCTGATGACACAAAACTCGGA